>NC_069503.1:1018818747-1018891247 GCF_027579735.1 Bombina bombina
CCAAGTACATCAGGGATGCCCATAGCGATTACTTTGCAGGACATGGCTGCAATCATGAATAATACCCTGTCACAGGTATTAGCCAGATTGCCTGAATTAAGAGGCAAGCGCGATAGCTCTGGGGTTAGACGAGATACAGAGCGCGTAGATGCTGTAAGAGCCATGTCTGATACTGCGTCACAATATGCAGAACCTGAGGACGGAGAGCTTCAGTCTGTGGGTGACGTCTCTGAATCGGGGAAACCTGATTCAGAGATTTCTAATTTTAAATTTAAGCTTGAGCACCTCCGTGTATTGCTTGGGGAGGTATTAGCTGCTCTGAATGACTGTGACACAATTGCAGTGCCAGAGAAATTGTGTAGGCTGGATAAATACTATGCAGTGCTGGTGAGTACTGATGTTTTTCCAATACCTAAAAGGCTTACAGAAATCATTAGTAAGGAGTGGGATAGACCCGGTGTGCCTTTTTCCCCACCTCCTATATTTAGAAAAATGTTTCCAATAGATGCCACTACACGGGACTTATGGCAGACAGTCCCTAAGGTGGAGGGAGCAGTTTCTACTTTAGCAAAGCGTACCACTATCCCGGTTGAGGACAGCTGTGCTTTTTCAGACCCAATGGATAAAAAAATTAGAGGTTTACCTTAAGAAAATGTTTATTCAACAAGGTTTTATTTATTTTTTTTATTTTTTATTTTACAGCCCCTTGCATGCATTGCGCCTGTCACTGCTGCAGCGGCGTTCTGGTTTGAGGCCCTGGAACAGGCCATCCATACAGCTCCATTGACTGAAATTATTGACAAGCTTAGAACACTTAAGCTAGCTAACTCATTTGTTTCTGATGCCATTGTTCATTTGACTAAACTAATGGCTAAGAATTCCGGATTCGCCATCCAGGCGCGCAGGGCGCTATGGCTTAAATCCTGGTCAGCTGATGTGACTTCAAAGTCTAAATTACTTAACATTCCTTTCAAGGGGCAGACCTTATTCGGGCCTGGTTTGAAAGAAATTATTGCTGACATTACTGGAGGTAAGGGTCATACCCTTCCTCAGGACAGGGCCAAATCAAGGGCTAAACAGTCTAATTTTCGTGCCTTTCGAAATTTCAAGGCAGGGGCAGGATCAGCTCCCTCTACTTCAAAACAAGAGGGAACTTTTGCTCAACCTAAGCAGGCCTGGAAACCTAACCAGTCCTGGAACAAGGGCAAGCAGGCCAGAAAGCCTGCTGCTGCCTCCAAGACAGCATGAAGGAGCGGCCCCCAATCCGACAATGGATCTAGTAGGGGGCAGACTCTCTCTCTTCGCCCAGGCGTGGGCAAGAGATGTTCAGGATCCCTGGGCGTTGGAGATCATATCTCAGGGATATCTTCTGGACTTCAAAGCTTCTCCCCCACAAGGGAGATTTCACCTTTCAAGATTATCTGCAAACCAGATAAAGAAAGAGGCATTCCTAAGCTGCGTGCAAGACCTCCTTGTAATGAGAGTGATCCATCCAGTTCCGCAGACGGAACAAGGACAGGGATTTTATTCAAATCTGTTTGTGGTTCCCAAAAAAGAGGGAACCTTCAGACCAATTTTGGATTTAAAGATCCTAAACAAATTCCTCAGAGTTCCATCATTCAAGATGGAAACTATTCGAACCATCTTACCCATGATCCAAGAGGGTCAGTACATGACCACAGTGGACTTAAAGGATGCCTACCTTCACATTCCGATTCACAAGAATCATCATCGGTTCCTGAGGTTTGCCTTTCTAGACAGGCATTACCAGTTCGTAGGTCTCCCATTCGGGTTGGCTACAGCCCCAAGAATTTTTACAAAGGTTCTGGGCTCACTTCTGGCGGTCCTAAGACCTCGAGGCATAGCGGTGGCTCCTTACCTAGACAACATCCTGATACAGGCGTCAAGCTTTCAAATTGCCAAGTCTCATACAGAGATAGTTCTGGCATTTCTGAGGTCGCATGGGTGGAAGTGAACGAAGAAAAGAGTTCTCTATCTCCTCTCACAAGGGTTTCCTTTCTAGGGACTCTGATAGATTCTATAGAAATGAAAATTTACCTGATGGAGTCCAGGTTATCAAAGCTTCTAAATGCTTGCTGTGTTCTTCACTCCATTCCGCGCCCCACGGTGGCTCAGTGCATGGAAGTAATCGGCTTAATGGTAGCGGCGATGGACATAGTGCCATTTGCGCGCCTGCATCTCAGACCGCTGCAATTATGCATGCTCAGTCAGTGGAATGGGGATTACACAGATTTGTCCCCTCTACTAAATCTGGATCAGGAAACCAGAGCTTCTCTTCTCTGGTGGTTATCTCGGGTCCATCTGTCCAAAGGTATGACCTTTCACAGGCCAGATTGGACCATTGTAACACCAGACACCAGCCTTCTAGGTTGGGGTGCAGTCTGGAACTCCCTGAAGGCTCAGGGTTCATGGACTCAGGAGGAGAAACTCCTCCCAATAAATATTCTGGAGTTAAGAGCAATATTCAATGCTCTTCTGGCTTGGCCTCAGTTAGCAAAACTGAGGTTCATCAGATTTCAGTTGGACAACATAACGACTGTGGCTTACATCAACCATCAAGGGGGGACCAGGAGTTCCCTAGCGATGTCAGAAGTCTCCAAGATAATTCGCTGGGCAGAGACCCACTCTTGCCACCTGTCAGCAATCCATATCCCAGGGGTAGAGAACTGGGAGGCGGATTTTCTAAGTCGTCAGACTTTTCATCCGGGGGAGTGGGAACTCCATCCGGAGGTGTTTGCTCAATTGGTTCTCCGTTGGGGCAAACCAGAACTGGATCTCATGGCATCTCGCCAGAATGCCAAGCTTCCTTGTTACGGATCCAGGTCCAGGGACCCAGAAGCGGCACTAATAGATGCTCTGACAGCGCCTTGGTTCTTCAACCTGGCTTATGTGTTTCCACCGTTTACTCTGCTCCCTCGTCTGATTACCAGAATCAAACAGGAGAGAGCATCGGTGATATTGATAGCGCCTGCGTGGCCACGCAGGACCTGGTATGCAGACCTAGTGGACATGTCATCCTTTCCACCATGGACTCTGCCTCTGAGACAAGACCTTCTAATACAAGGTCCTTTCAATCATCCAAATCTACTTTCTCTGAGACTGACTGCATGGTGATTGAACGCTTGATTCTATCAAAGCGTGGCTTCTCCGAGTCAGTAATTGATACCTTAATACAGGCACGAAAGCCTGTCACTAGGAAAATTTACCACAAGATATGGCGTAAATATCTTCATTGGTGTGAATCCAAGAATTACTCATGGAGTAGAGTTAGGATTCCTAGAATAGTGTCCTTCCTCCAAGAGGGTTTGGATAAAGGATTATCAGCTAGTTCTTTAAAAGGGCAGATTTCTGCTCTGTCTATTCTTTTACACAAACGTTTGGCAGAAGTTCCAGACGTTCAGGCATTTTGTCAGGCTTTAGTTAGAATTAAGCCTGTGTTTAAACCTGTTGCTCCCCCATGGAGCTTAAAATTGGTTCTTAAAGTTCTACAAGGGGTTCCGTTTGAACCCCTTCATTCTATTGATATCAAACTTCTATCATGGAAAGTTCTTTTTCTGATGGCTATTTCCTCGGCTCGAAGAGTCTCGGAGTTATCTGCCTTACATTGTGATTCTCCTTATCTGATCTTTCATTCAGATAAAGTAGTTCTGCGTACAAAACCTGGGTTTTTACCCAAGGTGGTTTCTAACAAGAATATCAATCAAGAGATTGTTGTTCCGTCATTATGCCCTAATCCTTCTTCAAAGAAGGAACGTCTTTTGCATAATCTAGACGTAGTCCGTGCATTGAAGTTTTACTTGCAGGCTACTAAAGATTTTCGTCAAACATCTAATCTGTTTGTTGTTTACTCTGGACAGAGGAGAGGTCAAAAGGCCTCGGCAACCTCTCTTTCCTTTTGGCTTCGGAGTATAATCCGTTTGGCGTATGAGACTGCTGGACAGCAGCCCCCTGAAAGAATTACAGCTCATTCTACTAGAGCTGTGGCTTCCACCTGGGCCTTTAAAAATGAGGCCTCTGTTGAACAGATTTGCAAGGCTGCGACTTGGTCTTCGCTTCATACCTTTTCAAAATTTTATAAATTTGATACTTTTGCTTCTTCGGAGGCTGTTTTTGGTAGAAAGGTTCTACAGGCAGTGGTTCCTTCCGTTTAAGTTCCTGCCTTGTCCCTCCCATCATCCGTGTACTTTAGCTTTGGTATTGGTATCCCACAAGTAATGGATGATCCGTGGACTGGATACACTTAACAAGAGAAAACATAATTTATGCTTACCTGATAAATTTATTTCTCTTGTAGTGTATCCAGTCCACGGCCCGCCCTGTCCTTTTAAGGCAGGTCTAAATTTTAATTAAACTTCAGTCACCACTGCACCCTATGGTTTCTCCTTTCTCGATTTGTTTCAGTCGAATGACTGGATATGACAATGAGGGGAGGAGCTATATAGCAGCTCTGCTGTGGGTGATCCTCTTGCAACGTCCTGTTGGGGAGGAGAATATCCCACAAGTAATGGATGATCCGTGGACAGGATACACTACAAGAGAAATAAATTTATCAGGTAAGCATAAATTATGTTATATATTATATATATATATATATATATATATATATATATATACAGTATATAATATTATATATATATATATATATATATAATATATATGTATATATATATAAAACAATTTTAGATAACTGGTCCGTATACCCCCATTTGAATAACCCACGAGCCGCCACTGCATATACTTGTATTCCATGGGAGTCACAAGCATATGAAATATAAATAAGGTATATCAAACAAATTTCAAAAGAAAAAAAAAAAGCTGTGAGCAGTGGTTCCAGGATAATGAGACCCTGCACTATTCATATGCTTTGGGAAAGGATAATAATCTCTGCTCATACATGATTATGGTTTTGCTGTTCAAATAATCTGAGATATCTTGTGCAGTGGTACTTTTGTGTCCTAAAAGATAGTCCTGAGCAACAGAACATTGAATACAAATTTATTATTTTATGTATAATTTATAATTACTTTTTTGCTAATGAATACTATATTTAAGATAAATCTGAGGACCAGCACATACTGTATATTCATATAAATTAAAAAAAGAAAATCTTTTTTTAAGAAACATCATATTTCTCCAATAATTTTCCAAGTGCTTATATATTTTTTTTAATGTTTGTTTTCTTACAGTAAATTAAAACATGTTTATTGAAGAACAACACATTTGACTGTATTCTCACATCAAAACATTAAATGCTGCATGTTAAGAAAACAGGCAAATTAATCAGGACTAACTGAGTAGAGACTTGCAACAAAATGATCATTTTCATGATGACAAACTCATTATTTTAATTATAAATCACTGACTTTCTTGTAGGGGGGAACATTATTTAATTGATTGCTACTGAACTTGAATGCTCTTTCTATTATTTTGTTTATGTCAGAACTCTCAATGCGAGGATCTGATATTACATAGTTAATCTTTATTTGATAATTCAAAATATCGACAGACATACAAGAAACTACCTGCTTGGGTTTGCCAGGCTCACAGTCCGTCAGTCTGTTGATATATTTATAAAAAGGTGGCTTACCCGCAAAGTGCCGACAAGGTGTGATGTGTCTCCCATAGGATATATTACGGCTTCTGCAAAACACCATCAACATCACCACTCGTTGGCACTATCAGCAGACGGGGGGCTGTATTTGAAGTGTACCTACACAGCACAGACCTAACCTAACTGTAACTAAACCTACAGTACCTTCCTCACACTGGAAAATGTCGCCACTGAAAATGTGGCAAAACAATAATGGATGAAATCCTATACCTAACCTGCAAGCTGCCTTGGAATATATTGCACTACTGACAATTTATCTCAATTAAAATTCAGGTTACTCCCCACAGATGCCAACATAACTCCCACAGAACGCCTACATCTACATCATATCTTGACTATACCTGACTAATAAAGACAAAAAAAAATAAAAAAAAAGCCTCTAGATTATATTTATTAACTAAAAGTATAAAGCTGTTATATAATCTCTCTCTGCCTATCAAAATTACTCCTATCTTATGTAATAGTATAGTATTGAATTAGCATATGAATAATCTTAATAGACCATATACAGCTGATTATAAGAAAATTCGACCAATCTTGGTACACATGCAGTTGTGGCCTAGTGGTTAGGTTGATAGTCTTTATATTATTAGGTCAGGAGTTCAAATCTGGCCATTATTGTTTATTAGTATTAATTTATACTAAATTTTATTTATATTTTTTTTTTTAATTTTTTATCTTTTAAATTAACAATATAGATGCACAATTTTGCTATATCAGGAATATATTTAGCATATCAAACATGTCACACGAGTAAACGGAGCATTCTTAATATTCACCCACAATATCTTTTTAGTTAAAAATCTTTTAATACATTAGCACTTTAATAATCAATATTATTTATGATATTGGCTATCAGTCAATATTTATATTTAGGCACCACATTAGTATTTTAACTATTTGACCACTCTTTGCACACAGGCAGTCATGGCCTAGCGGTTAGCTTGTTAGATATTTATACTATGAGGTCGGGAGATCCAATCTAGTCAATGTTTAATACTAATATATATCACATTATATATAGTGGCTTAATACTGTCACATTAAGAGTACATTAACATAGTAAATATGTCATATGAATACATCAAGTATTCTTAATAATCATTCATAATATCTTTTTAGCAAATTATTAACATATTAGCACTATAATAATTACTAGTATCCCCTTCCAATATTGGCTTTTAGTCAATTCTTATTTTATTTTTAGCCATCACACTAGTATGTTAACCAACATGTCACACATATCTGCTATGGCCACACATAGCAATCCATCACATAATGGTACATCATTGCTTTCCTTATATGTACATCACTATAAAGGTAAATACCACTATCTGTTAGGCACAAGTACATCACATTTATACACCTTTTTTCACACACACGTTTATTTTGTATAATGCACCACTTGCACCAGTCACAGCATTGTCAAGATACATTCAGTACACTATGAACACTTGCATCAGAAGCCCGCTTATAGCCTAGTGGCTGGGTTGATGGTTTCCCAGCCACTAGGTCGTGAGTTCTAATCCGACCATTAGATGTAGTAATATGATCGATTATATGGCTTTATATATATTTTTAGTAATTATATATTTTTTTAGTATTTATTCTTGTATTTATATATAATTTGTTATTATATGATTTATATGTTTATTATAAATTTATTACTGAGAATTCATCTATTATATTTATAAATATCTGATTATTATATCGTATTTCTTTTATATTGTTATATTGTTTGTAAGACTGAAATATCTAAATATTATTGTTACAATTATTGAGATTAAAACTTGCTATCGATTCATGTTAAATTGCCCTTGTATATATAGAAAGATTTTTTTGAAGTTTGTATAAATTGTATTCATTTTTAACAAAAGTGCTATGTATCTCAGGGCGACACCCTGTAATCAGATAGTACACCTGAGCAAGGGAGGTGTGTGAATTTTCAGGGTTTTGATTGGTCCTGTCAGTCCTTTTAAGTCAGCAAGGTAGCTCTTAGAATTATGTAGCCTGATGAAATGGCATGTTAGCCGAGAAACGCGTTGCTAAGTAATTTTTATATTTTTAATAAATACTTTTATTTTGTCTACCTTGCTGGTGAATTGTTCTATTTGCCTTATTGATCCCTTGCTTGGATTAACCTCTATCGGCATATCCACCTTTATTTTCCACCACTCCTCCAACGATCCAGGAGCAGCTGTACAGGCCTCAGGGAGTCAGCCGAACGGCTCTTTAAGATTCGGCACGCCTGATATTGCACTGCTTGTGCAACTCCGTTTGTGAGTATAACTTCTCGACATCTGTTGTATGTGTATTCTGTGCCTGGGATAATCTGCACCAAGGGCGGTATCTATATTTTATGTCATAGGTATCTTTTTTCCCCACATCGTTGGTGAAGTGATTACCCAGTGAACAGCTGATTTCACCCTCTAGCGAGTCAGCCGAGCGGCTCTGAAGCTTCGGCTCACCTGTTATTGCACTGCATGTGCAAACATCTTTGTGAGTATTACTCTGAACTGTTAGTTTAGAATCATTTGTAGCCAAGGATCATCTGCACCAGAGCGCCTCTTCTTTTTTTGTTTCTATACAGAACGCAGTCAAAAAATAAAAAATCCTATTATAACTATAGGTATGTCTATAAATTGATATATGGGGGCCAATTTATAAAAGCATCAATCTAGGCACATTCGCTGGAGTCAATACGCTCGCCAGACATTGCTGCCACAAATCTAAAATACACTGTCTTATTTATCAACACTTCTGTCAAATACACGCACGTCAAGTCCGGCACGATTAGCATCAGACTGTTGATAAATAAGAGTCATCAATGTCATGGATATCCTCATTTATCAAATGATCTACCCTGAATGTCCATCAAATGAAGATAGTTTTGTCTTCTTCTTTCAACTTTATACCATTTCATTCTTGTCCATGAACAAGCACATTTCTCTAAAGCTAATCTTTTATTTTTCATCTATTAATGTCCTTGAAATAGCTATATGTATACCTGAAAAAACAATAAATATAGAAATGTACTTGTGTATATATATTTTTTTGCAAAAAGCTTCTATCTTACTTTTTATACTCAATTTTATATGGTTCTTAATGCTCAAATATGTACCTATCTCTTTGCACATACTTGTTTATATATATATATACAGTATATATATATATATATATATATATATATATATATATATATATATATATATATATATATATGTTTTATTTTTGATATTTTTTGCAAACATATTTACATGTTTTTGTGCTACACCTGTGTATTGTTTCTTGATTGGAGTCTCTATTTCAAGACCAATACTACACAGGTGTTAAAATCATGGCTGGCCTTTTAGATTAAACCTTTAAATTCTAAAACAGTTCAAGAGAAGGAATCAGACAATGATAATCGGAAAACCTTATAGAGATGATTATAATTGCTACTTTATCTGAATCATGTCATTTTAATTTTATGTAGACTATGGGGCATATTTATCAATGTGCGAGCGGACATGATACGCAGTACCGTATCATGTCCGCTGCACATCGATAAATGCTGACAGCATACGCTGTTGGCATTTATCATTGCACCAGTAGTTCTTGTGAACTGCTGGTGCAATGCCGCCCCCTGCAGATTCGCAGCCAATCTAGTAGGGGGTGTCAATCAACCCGATCATATTCGATCGGGTTGATTTCTGTCTGCGGCCTCAGAGCAGGTGGACAATTTATGCCTTTCTGCTTAAGATTATATTGAATCAAACATCATTTGCAGATTTTATTTGATTATAATACTCTTACAAATTTTGACTAACTATGTATTTTCTGATTATTAAATTGTCTGATCTTTTTGGTTATTTTTATGTGACAACCAATTGTTGATGATGTGAAAGTGACAGCCATTGTATGTCCTAGCAATTATAATACACAATCTAGAAAATGTCACAATTTTCAACAATTGATTTTATATCCTTATAACACTGTTTTTTGCGTTGTCGAAGTTCACTATATCGCCTAGATATGCGGTACGTGCGTCCCTTCATCTCATGAATGTTATAATCCATTTTTTGTTGTCTCTAACAGTAACTACTACTGTGACACCAATTCCACCAGTATTGACCAATTTGATTCGCTATAGAGAGTAGAAAATGTATGTTAACTTTTGATTTGTTTATTTAATTAATCACGTGATTATGCATTTCCCAATAAAACATGGTTGATAATTGACTTATTTGGTGGTTATTAGAAGTTGGAGTATTGCGTGGAAGAAGGAGCAGAAATGTTGTGAGAGTTCTTTCAACTATGGAGTAGTTGTTCCATGCGTTAAACATGACGCAAAAACAAACATTAACAAATGAAGTTATACTCTTTAGTAATCTAAACATATTATGTAATATCTCTTTTGTCCTCTTTAATCCCTATATGTTTGACAGCATCTACTAGTGAAAGGAGTTCATCCCTTTCACTCAAAATATATAGACCAATTCTTGGGAGAAATACTCTTGGCACGCTTATGTGTCTTTGTTGATGCACATCTACTTATGCAGACTGTTGCTGGTTTATTAATCTCCTCCTTCTGCATCTAAAAGGTCAGGAACTGTGTTACTTTCTTTCATTCCTGTATAAATAATTTGTCCCCTTGCTTTGTAATGAACACTACAACAGAGAGATGAAACATAACCCATAAGTAGGGTAACATCTTGTAATGTTCTGTGCCTTTAAGAGGTGGTTCTTTGTCTCCTTTCCTTCCCTTTAAATACTGGGTTGAACCACTTCTTAGGTTAAGACAACATCAATTCTATGCCAAACCAGAGAAGTGTATTTTTCATTCAACTGAATTGTCCTTCCTAGGTTATAAAATAAGCCCCACATGAATACAAATGCAAGAGGATAAGGTATCTGCTATAACCTCTTGGCCAATTCCTAAAACCAGGAAACAATTAAAAAAATGTCTTGGGTTTTCGAACTTCTATCGACGATTCATAAAGGGTTTTTCTCATATTGTGAAACCATTAACTCAATTAACAGGCAATACTTCCAGATTTCACTGGTCCAACGATGCTCAAAGGGCATTTAATTTCTTAAAAAAGCCTTCACATCAGCACCCATACTACATTACCCTAACCCAGAATTGCAATATACCATGGCAGTTGATGCATCTGAAGTTGCTATAGGAGCAATCCTGTCACAAAGGATGTCTCTTAAAGACCCTTTACATCCAGTTGCTTACTTTTCTAGATGTATGAATCAATCAGAACAAAATTATCCAATTGGAGAAAAGGAGCTCTTGGCCATCAGAGCTTCCTTGGAACATTGGAGACATCTTTTAGAGGGAACACCAACTCCTATATTTACACAGACCATAGGAACATTGAATATTTACAAACTAGCAGATCTTTGTCAGCCATACAAGTTAGATGGAGCTAGTACATATCCAGATTTAATTATCAGATATTGTATAGACCAGGATCAAAAAATGGAAAAGCTGACGCTTTATCCAGACATTTTGCACAACAAACAGTACTTCGTCCAAGCTCCATTATAATACCCATAGACCATATCATGATGTTACAACCAGATATTTTCTCAAAGATACTCATTGCTCAACAAAGAGAAACTCAAAGATCATTAAAGGATCAAGTGGCTTACTACAACATAACAACCTTGTTTATATACCGACACTGTTCCATGAAGAAGTAATTAAATCAGTTCATGACTCTCTATTGGGTGCTCATCCAGGAATAAACAAGAAATTAGATTTACTTCAACATGAGTACTTACATGAGCCTCACATGAAAGACACCATTATAACCTATATAAACCTATATATCATGCCCTACTTGTACTCAGACCAAACCAGAAAAACAAAAACCTTATGGATACATAATAAGTCTACCCATACCAGAAAGACCATGGGAATCCATTGCTATGGATTTCATAGTAGAGTTACCAAAGTCATCCAACAACACCGTTATACTTGTGGTAGTTGATTATTTATCCAAAATGGCACATTTTATACCATCACACAAACTCCCTACAGCTTCTCAAACTGCAGAGTTATTCATGAATAACATTGTAAAACTACATGGATTACTTACCAACATAACCTCTGACAGAGGAAGTCAATTCACTTCCAATTTCTGGAAGGAATTGTGTAAAAAACTAAAGATTCAAAGGAGATTAACCACTGCATACCATCCTCAAAGTAATGGTCAATCCGAAAGAACCAATCAATGTCTTGAACAGTATCTCAGAACTTACTGTTCATTAAAACAACATGATTGGTCGGATTATTTATCTTACGCAGAATTTGCATACAACAACAGTATGAATTCTTCTACCAAATCATCTCCTTTTTATGTGAATTATGGTTTTAATCCGAGAGTGCGGCGTTCCTGGCAGCGTCTGCGGACTCGGCAAGACAACCGGAAGTGACGCCGGTTTCAGTGTAGTCTTTCCATAGGGAGCCAACGGAGTGCCGTAGCAGTGGCGAAACCAAGCCACTATGTAGGTGCAGGAAAAAGAATAAATGCAGGCACTGCTGAGGATATCTTAAAACGGTAAATCTTTATTGGAGTATCAATTAAAAAGTGAACAGCTACAACCGCTGTAAAGATAGCAGGAAAAGGTACAAAACCGGCAAAAGGCAAGGCTGGGGAGAAAAATAGACACAGAAAAATGTCTGACTAGTTTCGAGTACAGGCTGTACTCTTATTCTTATTCATGTAGTTGTTCACTTTTTAATTGCTACTCCAATAAAAATTTAGCGTTTTAAGATATCCTCAGCAGTGCCTATGGTTTTAATCCCTCTTTTCATATCAAATCTTCAGACCCCTCGAACTCACCTAAAGTTGACGAATACATTAACAACTTAACTCAGAACCTACAGAATTTGAGGGCTCTCATTGCGGAAGCTCAACAATGACAACAGTATCACTATGACCTTCGTAGAAGAAGACCACCTGATTATAAAGTTGGAGACAAAGTTTGGCTTTCTACAAAACACTTGAAATGCCAAACGCCATCTAAAAAGCTTAGTCCCACTTTTGTTGGTCCTTATGAAATAATTAAAATCATAAATCAAAATGCTGTCACGTTACGACTACCTCCCTGTTTACAGATTCACTCAACTTTTCATGTTTCCTTAATTAAACCGTTCTTTCCTCTGCGAGATGTTTCCCATTGTATACCATTCCCTCTTCTGGACGACGACCAGGAATATGAGGTTTCTGAAATTCTCAATTCCAGAAAATATAGAGGAGTGCTACAATATCTTGTACGTTGGAAAGGATTCAGTCACGAAGAGGACTCATGGGAACCTTCCACTAATTTATCAGCGTCTAGGTTGATTTCTCTGTTTCATAATCATCAAACCTGACAGGCCTAGGCCTTAAACTCCTGAGGGGTTTCCAGACAGGGGGGTCTGTAACGTTCTGTGCCTTTAAGAGGTGGTTCTTTGTCTCCTTTCCTTCCCTTTAAATACTGGGTTGAACCACTTCTTAACTGCTTGGAATTTTGTTTCTACACATTCCTGCCGGACTTGTGTCCAATTTACAGCTCCTTCTCATTCTAGTGTTTTTACCTCCTAGGAAT
Source organism: Bombina bombina (assembly GCF_027579735.1). NCBI lineage: Eukaryota > Metazoa > Chordata > Amphibia > Anura > Bombinatoridae > Bombina > Bombina bombina. The sequence goes on from NC_069503.1 coordinate 1,018,831,966, forward strand.
CTCTGAAGTTACTTACGATCAAAGGTTTATCTCCTAAGTCATACTGAATTACGGATACTTTGTAAAAGTTTGCTGCAAGTCTTGGATCGTCAGTTACTTCCAGTGACGTCAGATGCCAACTACTGAACCTCTGCCAGCACATTATTTTGCTGCAAGCACATCAGTGCTTTTATGCTGCAGGTTGATCTGCTTCGCTCAGAAGGCTTATCCACAGCATCTGCTCTTCAGCTATGGAACGCAGCATATCAGCCTAGCAAATTGTAGCGGCCGCTACCGAAGATCCTGCTCTGTGAAATCAGGATTGACTGAGCATTTAACACCTCAAGGTAGTATTTTCCAGAATCATCTGAAGTCACTGGGGCCTATGTATCAAAGGTCTTGCGGACCTGATCCGACAGTGCGGATCAGGTCCGCAAGACCATTCTGAATGCGGAGAGCAATACGCTCTCCGTATTCAGCCTTGCACCAGCAGCTCACAAGAGCTGCTGGTGCAACACCGCCCCCTGCAGACTCGCGGCCAATGGGCTGCCAGCAGGGAGGTGTCAATTAACCTGATTGTACTCGATGGGTTTGAATTGTGGTGATTCCTGTCCGCCTGCTCAGAGCAGGCGGACAGGGTTATGGAGCAGCGGTCTTTAGACCGCTGCTTCATAACTGCTGTTTCTGGCGTGTCTGAAGACTCGCCAGAAACACGGGCCCTCTAGCTCCATACGGAGCTTGATAAATGGGCATCACTGTCTGTCATTCCATTTGCCATTCTCAATCTCTACTCTTGAACAACTAAGGATTTCTTCTAGAGAACATTATTAAAGGACCAGTCAATACAGTAGATTTGCATAATCAACAAATGCATGATAAGAAGACAATGCAATAGCACTTAGTCTGAACTTCAAATGAGTAGTAGATTTTTGTTAAATAAATTGCAAAGTTATGTCTATTTCCACTCCCCCAGTATCATGTGACAGCCATCAGCCAATCACAAATGCATATACGTATATGCAGTGAATTCTTGCACATGCTCAGTAGGAGTTGGTGACTCAAAAAGTGTAAATATAAAAAGACTGTGCACATTTTGTTAATTGAAGTAAATTGGAAAGTTGTTAAAAATTGCATGCTGTATCTGAATCTTGAAGTTTAATTTTGACTTGAGTGTCCCTTTAACTCTTTCCTCTGTCTGAAATATCATCATATCGATGTCAGCTGTTTTCTTCCTTGTTCAGCGTTACATAATACAGACGGTATTAACATCTTAAGTGTTGCTCTCTATATTTACTCAATATCCTTTTTTAAAAAAAAAAACAAAAAAACTCCATGTTGTCTCTAATATTTTTTAGGATCATTCATCTGTACTGGTTAATCTGTAATATATATATATATATATATATATATATATATATATATATATATATATATATATATATATATATATATATATATACGCTGTAATATATATATATATATATATATATATATATATATATATATATATATATTGAGAATCTGTTTAGTGAATTGTCTTAAAAGGCAAGTAATTCAGTTCACTATTGCCTTCTATATAAACTGTTGCAAGATATAGAACAATAGTAATCAAGATTATTTCAATTGATCTGTTGTTTGCTACAAATCTAAACTTCATTGTGGAAGCTAAATCTAAATGTTAATTTTCTCTACATATAGATCCATTTAAGAGTGTCTCTGACACATCTTTCTACTTGATTTTATTTAGTAATAAGGGCAGATCTTAATATATTTTGTTATCACAAAAGGTTAAAGGGACATGAAACATTTTTACTATATACTTCATGATTCAGATGGTTAATTAATATCCTCCTTCTGCATCATAAAAGTATCGTAAATTTAGAAATATTCTGCATGTTCATTGTTAACTGTCTGAGATGACAAACAGCATAGAACAAAACCTTTTCAGACTCCCATTGATTTCTATGGCATTCACGGCCTCAGAAGTGGAGGTTTGAAGGATAGGTACGATTCCTCGGAATAGACGCGACCGTACATGATGAATGTTTGATAAATTGGTGAGAGGGTCAAATAGTCTCGAATGTGAAGGCGGACGATAAGTATTACGCTAAAAAAACGCAAGCAACGATTTGCATTGGATTGAGCTCACGGGAGCGTATATTATGTTGAACATTTCAACATTGATGCTGTGTTAACTAAGGCTATTAGTAATGCATACCCCATTAAAAGACCAGCGACAACACCCCCTAAGTTACACAAGATTAAATTTTTTTTACAGAAAATAACAAAACACTTCCAAAAATAATAAAATCCAAACCATAAGGCCTATCCTAATGCTTTTTTATTTGGGGGGTGGGGGTGGTGGGCTTACTTAGGTTATAGAAAAGGGATTTTTTTTGCCAAATAAAAGATCTAAATCACTTAAAGGATAGAACATGCAATTTTATGCAACTTTCTAATTTACTCCTATTATCAATTTTTTTTGTTCTCTTGCTATCTTTATTAGAAAAAGAAGGCATCTAAGCTTTTTTCTTGGTTCAGACCTCTGGACAGCACTTTTTTATTGGTGTATGAATTTATCCACCAATTAGCAAGGACAACCTAGGTTGTTCACCAAAAATGGGCCGGCATCTAAACTTACATTCTTGCATTTCAAATAGAGATACCAAGAGAATAAAGAAAATTTGATAATAGGAGTAAATTAGAAAGTTGCTTAAAATTTCATGCTCTATCGGAATCACAAAAGAAAAAAATTGGGTTCAGTTTCCCTTTAAAGGGTTATGAAACTCCAAATATTTCATTCATGGTTCGGATAGAACATACAATTTTAAACAATTTTCAAATTTACATTTATTATCAAATATGCTTCATTATCTTGTTATCCTTTGTTGAAGGAACAGCATAGCAGTACTGGCGGCTAGCTGAACAGATCTAATAAACCACCAATCACCAGAGAGCTCCCACTAGTGTAGGATATGTGCATATTTATTTTCAACAATGTATACCAAGAGAACAAAGCAAATTTGAAAATAGAAGTGATTTTAAAAGTGTATTAAAATGACATGCTCTTTCTGAATCATGCAAGTTTGATCTGGACTTTCCTATCCCTTTAAGGGCAATTTTTAAAGTAGGTTTTAGTGTTTTTTATTTTGGGGTGGGCTTTTCTTCATGGGGACTTTAGTTTTAGGATAGGGCTTGCTGATTTTTTTTTTGTAAAGTCTTTTTTTTTCCTGTAATTTTTATTTTACATTTTGTTAAGGGGTGTTAGGTTAGGTGTCTTGGGGGGTTAGCTGTTAGGGGTTAAGTAGTGTAGGGGCAGTCTGCTGAGGGGTTGTGGCAGTTATGGGGTTAATTATAGTAGGAAGGTTATTGTGGTGGGGTTTTGGTGGTTTAGGGGTTAAGTTGTGTAGGGGTTATTGTAGTGAAGCTGTGGCAGTGTAGGGGTTAAGTAGGTTAGGGGGATAATGCAGTGTGGTATTGGCGGTGTACGTGTTAAGCAGGCTAGGGGGATAATGCAGTGTAGTATTGTGGTGTAGGGGTTAAGTAGGTTAGGGGGATAATGCGGTGGGGTATTGGCGGTGTATGGGTTAAGTAGGTTAGGGGATAATACGGTGAGGTATTGGCAGTGTAGGAATTAAGTAGGTTAGGGGGATAATGCAGGGGGGAATTGGGAGTTTAGGGGCTTAGCAGAGGAAGGAGTTTATTGCGGTGGGGTATTCGTGATTTAGGGGTTAAGTAGGTTAGGGGGATAATGGGAATATTGGCAGTGTAGGGCTTAAATAGGTTAGGGGGATAATGCGGTGTAGTATTGTCGGTTTAGGGGCTAAGCAGACTAGGGAGTTTATTGCGGTGGGGTATTGGTGGTTTATTGGTTCATAGTTATGTTTTTTAGGTGTGGTGATTTTTTTAAAAGGGATCCTTTTATTAAAGGGACAGTATACTATAAAATTGTTTTTAGAGTCGATAGAACATGTAGCGCTAAAAAATATATTGATAAATAATATGAATAAAAATATTTATAATAAGGGATAGTATGAAGTGAGGTTTCCAAAATATTTATTAAATCACTTGATGAAAATATGTTAAAATATTAAAATGTACACAAATCTACAAGACACCGGTGTCAAACATAGAATAAATGAATAAATATGACCTAAAGTACTAAGTTTAAACTATTACTCTACAGATAAAACCATACGTGAGGTATCCCCTTCTACGGGGACTGGAGAAGTCAGTTTGGTATTCAGACACACTTCTCCTTTTGGTGATTCAGCGGTTCACCATACCTAATAATATTTTCAAAACCTCATACTACCAACTTAGATTCACCTGGTCTAAATTTCTGGACTCTTATTGTACTATTTGAATTAACTAGCTGTCTCTCATATTCCACCGTTCACTACATCTCTTTTTTATTACTCTCTAGGTGAAACTAAGCTTCCTAGGGGAAATAATCCTCTTGATTAAGGAAACGATAAACTAGTTTGAGCCCGCGAGGGCCACATCCAAGTGCGCAGATCCAGGCGGGGTGAGTCTATCATCTAAACCCTTCCCTCTACCTTCCCTCTCCCCACTTATCACTTCCTCCCTCCCCCAAGTTCAAGATGGCGTCCACCCCTAATAACATATCCTTTGCAACATTAAATGCCAAAGGACTAAACTCACAAGACAAGAGAAGCATGCTTACCAATACCATGAAGTCTCTGAAAGTACAAGTCATGTTTTTACAAGAGACACACTGGTTAACGTCAAACCAGACTCCATACAGGACCCCAGAATATCCTGTGGTAGTTCTAGCTTCTCACACTGAGAAATCTAGAGGAGTGGCGATCGCTATACACAAATCCATACATTTTGACCACATTCACGCAGAGAGAGATAGCCAGGGACGATTTCTACTGCTCAATTGTAAACTAAATGGTGTACTGTTCACTCTAGTTAACATTTACGCCCCAAACCAAATGCAAACTAAGTTCCTGAAAGATGCCCTGTCTAAAATTGAGAAACACAAAGCTGGGACTATTATACTAGGGGGGGACTTTAATATGATATGGGACCCTCTACTAGATAAGAAAGTTCAGAGAGGGAAAACAATAGACTCGTACTCTGTGACTACTGCCAACAAATTTCGACAACAAATTATCCAACATAATCTATATGATATCTGGAGGGCACTACACCACAATGATAGAGACTATACATACTTTTCTAGACCCCATAATTCGTACTCGAGGCTCGACCATTTCTTCACTGACTCATGGACACTTAACAGAGTCCTAATGTCACACATTAAGGTCTGCTCATGGTCAGATCACGATATCCTGACATTTACACTCTCTACTGACTTAGCCACAGAGACTAGACCTAGCTGGAAACTCCCAAAACAAATGCTTCAAGATAAAACGTTTAGAGTATCCCTCCAAGCCTCTATTGTTGAGTTTCTAAGAATAAACGAAACCCCGGATATGTCCTCCCAAACAATATGGGCTGCCCTGAAAGCATACATCAGAGGGATTTGCATTCGACGGCAGGCAATGCTCCGACGTCAAGCAGGTCTGCCCGTCGGCCTTCTCATGGCCGAGCTTCGCGCTGTAGAGCAGGAGAACAAAAACTCCCCAACTACAAGCCTAGCTGATAAAATTAAGGAATTGCGAACGCAATTAGCAGATAGAGACCTGCAGAGAGTTAAAGAATCTTATGCGAGATTCAAGAAGCTGATGTATTGCCAAGGTAATAAGGCCTCAACCCTCCTTGCCCATAAATTAAGGTGCAGGACAGCGGCGGGTAGGATCTTATCTCTTCAGAGAGGTAACATTTCGGTCTACTCACCTAAGGAAATTGGAGAGACGTTTGCGGACTATTATTCTAATCTGTATCACCTTAAACCCTCGAAGACTACTAAAGAGTCCTCCTCGTGTGAAATAGTACATTTCTTACAGACGCTGGGCCTGCCATCCCTCACAGATGAGGATGGAGAGGCACTTAAAGCTCCATTTTCCCTAAATGAGCTTAGTTTAGCCATTAAACACTCCCAAAATAACAAGGCTCCAGGCCCTGATGGGTACCCAACAGCCTTCTATAAACTGTTTAAATCAGAACTCCATGGGATCCTCCTCAAGGTCTTTTCGGAGGCCCGAGAGGCGGGCTCATTCCATAAAGAATTTTTGCAAGCGGTAATTTTGCCCATACCGAAACCAAACAAAGACCCCTCACAATGTACGAGCTACAGACCAATATCCTTGATAAATGGTGATGTAAAGCTATATGCAAAGCTATGGGCTAACCGCCTTAATAGCCTGCTCCCGAAGGTGATTCATACAGACCAAGTTGGTTTCACGTTTGGCAGAGAAGGCCCAGACAATTCCCGAAAAACGCTAAACATACTTACAGAAGCCTCCCGACTGAGGACACCCATGATGGCCCTGTCGCTGGACGCAGAAAAAGCGTTTGACAGGGTCAGATGGGAATACCTATGGCATACGCTTACTCAATTTGGCATGCCAGAGATCGTGATTAAAGCAATTCGTGCCCTGTATTCTTGTCCCTCAGCAGTAGTTAAGGGTATGGGGTTTGCTTCCCCGGAAATATGTATCACCAACGGCACCAGACAAGGATGCCCCCTGTCACCCCTAATTTTCTCCATGGCCATTGAACCTTTAGCTCAGGCTATTAGACAATCACCTGCGGTAAGAGGGGTCCAGCTTGGAGGCACCACTGCGAAGATCGCACTATATGCGGACGATGTCACGCTCTTCTTAACAAACCCAATAGGCTCCCTGCCAGTACTCTTTGATACTATCTCTGAGTTCGGAGCTCACAGCTACTACAAAGTAAACGTCACCAAAACAGAGGCGTTACCGATATGCATGCCAGCATTTGAATTGGATATCTTACACACATTGTACTCCTTCCAATGGTCCCGAACCTCCATTCGGCACTTAGGGGTACAGCTAGGTCCGGACCCGAAATTGGTTATTTCCATTAACTATACAAACCTCATTAAAGAGGTCACTGAGCTTACATCTTCGTGGAGTCTTAAAGAAATTTCATGGCTAGGCCGCATCGCCTCCTTCAAAATGACGATCTTACCAAAAATTCTGTACTATTTCCGCTGTATTCCTCTTAATGTACCTACTGCTCTAATAGACAAGCTCCAATCTCTTGGGCAACACTATATCTGGAATAAGTCCAGACCCCGGATAGTGGCGAAGATTCTCCAAAAACGATATGAATATGGAGGAGTTGCAATGCCCAATATACGTGGATATTATGAGGCAGCCAGGCTTTCTCATATCACGGCGTGGGCAGATAAGGGGGAGCAACAGGGCTGGAAAAACATAGAAACATCGACCCTTCCCCTAGGCCTAAGGTTGGCAGACTTACCCTGGATCCCTAAGCATTGTGTTGACAGCTTAGGAATACAAAACGTCATTATCAGAGACAATCTGAAAGTTTGGTATAGCCTCAGAAACCTTCGCGACATCGCCCCACACCCGTCTCCCATTCATTCTATACCAGCCTTACTGGCGGCTCTCCCTGATACACACATACAGCAGTGGAATGACTTGGACCTGAAAGTGGTCTCCTGTGTATACCTCTCGGACACCTTAGTCTCACCTCATAATATCAGTACCATTATTCCAGAGCCCCCCCCATGGGCCTCCTTTGAATATTCACGGCTCTACGCCTTTATGACATCTTGGGGATTCCCCAAAGTCCTAAACAGGCCCCTGACTAACTGGGAAAAGCTATGGCAACTCCCTATTAAGACTCCTAGGCTCATATTGTTCCACTACGATCTTCTACAGTCGTCCACTAACAAAGACAGACCATGGCAGATACGTGCTTGGGAGGGAGATTTACCCAGACCAATTTCGGATAAGGACCTATCCACAGCCATGACGTTAACTAAAAAGACAGTACACTGTGCAAATACATTAGAAGCTTACATGAAATTATTCCTAAAATGGTACTATACTCCCACAAGACTGTCACAGATGTTCCCCACAACGCCCCCTTTGTGTTGGAGGGAATGCATGCAAAGAGGCTCAGACATGCATACTTGGTGGGACTGCCCAAAACTGGCACCTCTCTGGACACAGGTAGAAACCCTCTGTGCTAACCTGGGGCTATCTATTCCACTCACTCCTGCAATCGCTCTTTTACACATTTTCCAGAGGAGCGTTCCAACCCACGTCTCTAAATTGGTCATCTTTGTCCTAGCGGCCACAAAACTGGCGATAGCAAAGGCCTGGAAACAAACCCATCCCCCAGATATAACGGTTGTTACATCTATAATGCAGGTATACGCCACAATGGAACAAAGTTTCTACTCCCATATGGACAAGGTAGAGCTTTACTGGCAGATTTGGGAGCCCTGGTTTGACTACCAGGGAGCCCAAAGATAAATGACTAGTCGATTTTAAGGCCCCAGTCACCCCTACCACCATACCCTTATCCCTCCCTCTTTCCCCCTCCCTTTCCCTCCTCCCTCATGCTCAACCTGGACCCCCCCGCCTGGAGATGCGCACTACAATTCCCAGTTGTAGTACACGGAGAGGCACTCCTAAACTGACTTCACAAAATTCCTAGACAGTTGAGTTACTGTGTAGGACTGAGGTACTACCCGGTCCTTATAACCCAAGTTTGTTCATTCTGTTTGTAAACAATGTTTTCATAATGGATTTATTTCTGAGTTCACATTTATCGAAAATGAGGTTTATATGGTAGACATCTTATTTCATACTTGACACACTTGACCTATAGGCGCAGTAATTTCATTAATAGCTACGCTTACTGTGTCATTCCAACGGCACAATGTTTATGTATATATTTACCTATTGGTCACCTGCGCTGTGACATCTGCTGTAATGTTTATTCCTCAATAAAAAACTTTTGAAAAAAAAAAAAACATACGTGAGGAATATACTATATAAAAGTAAAATAAACAAATCCTAAGAAGTTATTTTTGCCCATCCATTAAGATAATATTTACAATTGTAGCAATATGTAACAATAGCAGTTTATAACAATATCGGCAAGTTATATAGCCTTCTGTAAGAATCCGCAAATAGTAATAATGTCACAATAACACAGGCGGTCCTACTAACTGCAGGACCCTGTATAGTGTTAAGTATTAACGGTGAAGTTCAAATATCACAATAACAAAGGATCAAAGAAGCAATGGCGGTCTTACCACTTGCAAGAGCCCGCATATATCAGGTAATAGCGATAAAGTTAGAAAAGGGTCAGATGGTTTTCCAGTGTCACAATATCACAAGCGGTCTTACCTTGCAAGAACCCGCAAGTTATTGTATATGTCATAAAAGTGGCTCTGTGCTGTAGTGTGTAATAATGGTACCTTTATTGGAAGTAATCCATATTTCTTTGACAATTATCTCTAATCCAACACCGTGGTTCTGGCCTGTTGAACCAGGACGTGTTAAAAGATAGGGACGATCCTCCATTGCAGTGAGGGTAATTTGCTTCTAGGAATACGTTGATTTTTCGACAGATTTTTGATCCTCTACTGTGAGACCAGGATGTATAGCGTGACCAGGGTGTTTTACCCACACGCTTCCGATAATCCATTTGTTGAAAGTTAGATAGTTATCGTGGATGGTGGGAGATTTTGTAAGGATCTACCACTGAGGACCTGATTCAGGTTCTTGCAAGGTAATAATAAACAGAAAGAGTAGAAAACGATAGGAGTGCCACTAAGACTGGGGCTCCTATACAGGACTGGATGGGTTAATAAAGGATGGTAGGGAAGGGGCTACCTAGGAAAAAAACAGAGGGTCAGAGAAGGAGGGGGGAGGGCATTGTAGGAGACAATAGGAAGATAAGGTCAGGTAAAGGGAGGAGGGGCCGTAGCTCAGGTATTATAAGGTGGAACAACAGGAAGTGAAGCACACTAAATTTTTTCTTGTTTTACAGGAGGAAGTTCGAGCAATCCAGGACAAATGTCATCAAGGAATCGTAAGATCCCCAAGAAGTTCCTGAATGGGGATGACACTATCTGGAAGACTAGAGCCGTCCAGGCACAGAGAAAACTGAGGAGGCTGGAAAAGGAGAAAAGGAAGGAGGAAAAGCCAGTGGAGGGAGCAGACAAGGGAGCGGTACTTGTGGTGGGGCATGCAGATAAGGTGATGCCTGCTGTAGGATACAAGGCAGCAGAGGTAAGAGGCAGAGTGTGCAGTAGGGAGGCCGACATGGAGCAGGGTAAGGAGCGCATGCAGGGAGGTGCAGACAGCGATGCCCCACTATTCTCAGATGTGGAAGGCAGCTCAGGCATCCCAGAGATATTCAGAGGAGAGTTGGGCCCATTATCACGGGACATTCCACTGGGACAGAGTATGGGCACAGCAAAGATTCCTTCCCTTGGGGTTAACGAGCAGGGCAGGCCAGGCTGGGCACTGCGTAATACAATGCGGCCTAACAGTAAGGGAGGGATGCGGCCGTGTCGCGCAGGCGTCAGGGGGGCGGGGCACCAAGTGTGATCCCGACGGCCATCTTCAAGCCCCTGTAGTAAGTGCGAGTCAGGGGCGGGGAATCTCGCGAGATTCCAGCGGCCATCTTTAAGCCCTGGTAACAGGGGTGAGCAGTTGCGGCCATATTGGAAGCCCAGTATGGGCCACAAGGGGTCTGACAGGGAGCAGCGCGCACACAGGCCTGCATACAAGGTGGACACTGGAGTGCATGAAGTGCAGAGAGGGGCCAAAGGGATTTATGTTGTAGGGCAGGGCATTAGTTACGGCGCAGATGATGGGTTTAAGGAAGGGAGGGGAGAAGCACGAAGCAAGGGTGAGAGGTGCGGGGGTCTCGGTGGGCCCAGCACGCAGGACGTTGGGGTGAGCAAGAGAAGGTATAAGGACAGGGAGTGAGAGGACGAGGAAGGACAGGTAGAATTTGTAAGCAGGAAGGAAGTAAGATGTGATAATAAAGAAGGGAAGGACAGGGAAGAGGAGAGGAGGTGGGTGGAAGTATATGACAGGGAGCATAAGGAGCAGAGGCCACGAAAAAGATATAGAATTGAGGAGGTAAGAAAGGATCAGCCCAGGATGATAAGGGATGTAGATGGGAATACATATGTAATGCTAGAAGGTGACCAGAGAAGGGAGGATAAGAGAGGCATAGGTAATGAAGGGAACAGGGAAGGACGGAGGGACCAGGTCTGGAAAAAACGAGAGGAGAATGGATAACGATAGAATGTATATGCATGATAATGACTGTGGGATTGTATTACAGAAAGCAAGGGCGGACAGTGCGAAAAAGGGCACAATGCATGGAAAGGAGGTGGAAGGAGAGTCCATAGATGCAAAAAGAGGTGGAAATCGGACGTCAACGGGAGATGGAGGAGAAGCAAAAAGCAAAGTGGGAGAAAGTAAAGGGCTGAAGCAAGGTAAGAAAATAATGTATTGCAGAAATGACGGGTCAGACAGTTCATCTGAATGGGATTCGGATGATGATAGAATTCAAGGGAAGGGCAATAGGAGAATCTTGAAATTTGTTAAAAAGATATACACAAAGCAAGGGAGAAAAGTAGAAAGCGATATTACGATGGAAGGGGGTGATAGCGAAGGGGAGTACAATGCAGATGACGAGGTGACGGGGACAAAACTAATGCCGCTAACAACCCATTTAAAGGCAAAAATAGTACTGAAAGCGCAGAAGGGCAAATATGTGGATGTGTTCAACATTACAAGGGAGGCAGTTACGTTAAAAGCCAGGAGCGAGGAAGGAAATGGAAGAAAGCTGAAGCAGTCATTCCCAGAGTGGGTAAAAGGGATGTTAATATATGCGGAATGATTTATTTTTGAAAATCCGGGAAAAGTTAATGGAGTGCTAAGATATATACACTTAATAGCGGAGTGTTACACAACATATGGGGGATTTGGGTGGAAACATTATGATGGTGAATTTAGAAGGGGTAACCTGCAGTTGGGAGACAAAGAAAGGAAGGAGTTTGGAATTAAAATATTGGACATGTGGGCGAGGCTGATAAAACCAGCAGACAGCACAGATGGGGGGATTCAGAGACCAATAACGCAAGGGAAGGTAGTGAAAGCAGAAGGGAAGGAATGTTGGGTATACAATGACAGGAGGTGTGACAGAGGAAGTAGCTGCAAGTTCAGACATATATGCAGATATTGCGGTGGTTTCCATGCGGGGATAGATTGCAGAAAGAATAATGGTGGGGCAAATTAGCAGCTTTTTCATGGCGCAGGCGGAGCTGGTAATGGAGGGACAATGGGGAATGGCCAGAACCCCGTTGAGAGTAGATAGGTTAATGAAGGAACTGGTGAAATACACAGAAGGGGACGACAGGGTGTTATTGGCAAAAGGCTTAACAGAGGGTTTATGGGGCAAGTAAATTTAGGAACTTAAAATCTGCAAGGGAGTTCCCGGCGGTACTGCAGGAAAAATTAGAAAAGGAAATACAATTGGGTAGAATGGCAGGACCATTTAAAGGGACATTCAAGTCAAAATTAAACTTCATGATTCAGATCCAGCATGCAATTTTAAACAACTTTCCAATTTATTTCCATTAACAAAATGTTCACAGTCTTTTTATATTTACATTTTTTGAGTCACCAGCTCCTACTGAGCATGTGCAAGAATTCACAGCATATACGTATATGCATTTGTGATTGTCTGATGGCTGTCACATGATACAGGAGGAGTGGAAATAGACATAACTTTGCAATTTATTTAACAAAAATCTACTACTTATTTGAAGTTCAGACTAAGTGCTATTGCATTGTCTTCTTATCATGCATTTGTTGATTATGCAAATGTACAGTGTTGGCTGGTCCTTTAAGGAGATACCTATTCAAGGTTTAGTGATATCGCCCCTGGGCGTGGTACCTAAAAAAGAGAAGGGAAAATTTTGCATGATACAACACTTGTAGTATCCAAAAGGGAAGTCAGTAAATGATGTGATTGACAGGGCACACACTTCAGTGCAATATCAATCATTCGATGCAGCAGTTAATATGGTAAAGGAAGCAGGGAAGGGCGCTAATGGCGAAGGTTGACATAGAGTCTGCATTTAGATTGTTACCTTTAAATCCAGAAAGCTTTAGACTAATGGGGTGTAAATTTAAGGGCATTTTTACGTAGATAAATGTTTGCCGATGGGCTGCTCAGTATCATGCTCCATATTTGAGAAGTTCAGTACATTTTTGCATTGGCTGCTGGCAGTAAGAACAGGCTCAGATAGAATTATTCATTATTTGGATGATTTTATGGTTGTAGGCCCAGCTCGGGCTAGCTCATGCACAGAATTAAAGGCAGCTTTGCTGAATATGTTAGAGGAGCTAGGAGTACCATCCTAAATCCTAAAATCCGAAGGGCCTTGCGAGAGATTGTCATTTCTAGGCATAACAATTGACACGGCGAAGGGACAATGCGAATTACCGAAAGATAAAATAGAGAAAGCGCGACAGCTGATAAAGGGAATGCTGGGGCAGAAAAAGGTTACACTCAGGGAAATGCAGAAGTTGCTGGGAGTGCTTAATTTCGCATGCAGGGTGATACCTGTAGGGAGGATTTTTAAGAGAAGACTGGAGTTGGGGACAGCGGGGGCAAAACTTCCCACACATATGATTAGACTGACAGGGGCTATGAGGGACGACATGAGGGTGTGGGACACATTCCTAACAGAATTTAATGGAGTCAGGATATGGCCAAGAGTGGTGTCAGTAAACAAGTTAGTGTTATACACGGACGCGGCAGGGAGCGCGGGTTTCGGCGCATACTTACAAGGTAGATGGTGCGCTGGTAAATGGCCAGTGAAATGGGAAAGGGACGGATGGGTGAAGAATTTGTTGTTGCTAGAATTATTTCCCATATTGGTGGCCGTAGAACTGTGGGGACATATGCTGGCAAACAAGAATATTATATTCTGGTCGGATAACCAAGGAGTAGTGCACGTAATTAACAACTTATCGGCCTCTTCCATGCCTGTTATAAAATACCTGAGGTACTTAGTGTTGAAATGCTTACAGTTGAACATATGCTTTAAAGCTAGACACATTCCGGGTTATAGAAATATTGTAGCTGACGCGCTGTCAAGGTTTAGATGGGAATCGTTTAGGAGGGTAGCGCCCGTGGCCAGAAAAGAAGGTGAACGCTGCCCTATCTCTCTTTGGCAGATTGGGAGCACATAGAAGGCATAAGGAAGATGGTTGAGACTTGAGAAATCTGTGGCCCCAAGAACCTGGAGGTTATACGATACCTATTGGAAACAGTGGTTGCAATTTAATGGCGCAGGAATAAGGGGCGAGGGAAGTAGGTTTTTAGAATGACTGTGGTCACTAAAACAGAGGGGCATGAAGAAAGGTCAGGTGGGCATAGTCTTAGCAGGGGTATCTTTTTTCGCAAAGTTAAGGGCGAAGAGGACATGACAAAATCATCTGTAGTCAGAAAGGTGTTAAGAGCATGGCAGACGGGCGAGGAAAAAAGGGCAGATGACAAGGAGCCAATCACGGAGGCGAGATTGGAGAGAATGGTAGGGGTATTGTGCAGGGACAAGGATGAAGCATGTCTGTTCAAAGCCGCCTTCATTATAGCATTCTTGGGAGCTTTTAGGATAGGAGAATTAGTCGCAGCAAGTAAGGCGGACGATAGAAATGGGGTCGCTGAATCAGACGTAAGAATATATGAGGATAATATAATGGTGTTGATAAGAAAATAAAAAATGGACAGAGAAGGAAAGGGGTCGTGGGTGTCGATGAAAGGAACAGGAAGCGCGGCATGCCCAGTGGGAAGTGTGAAACAGATGGTGGGCACAAAGCGGGCAAGGGGTAGGTTGTTCTTGAGGCACATAGACGGGTCCAATTTGACAAAATTCCAATTTAAAAAAGTGATGCAAATGGCCATAAAAAAGCTGGGATGGGGAAAAAAACGGTTCTCGCCGCATTCATTCAGGATAGAGGCCGCGACTAGCGCAGCGGAGAAAGGTTGTTCTGAAGATAAGATAAAAACGGCTAGATTACAAGTCTTGCGTTAGGCTTAAAAAGCAGCGTTGGCCGGTCCCAACTCTGCTTTTTAACGCCGCTGGTATTACGAGTCTTGCAGGTACAGGTGTACCGCTCACTTTTTTGGCCAGACTCGGAAATACCGCAAATCCACTTACGTCAATTGTGTATCCTATATTTTCAATGCGACTTGCATAGCGCCGATATTACGAGTCTGCCAAAAAGTTAGTGGTGCACCCTCTCCTGTCAAGACTGGTACCGCATTTAAAAGTCAGTAGTTAAGTTAAGTTAACGCTGTAGCATAAAACTCTTAACTAAAGTGCTAAAAAGTACACTAACACCCATAAACTACCTATTAACCCCTAAACCGAGGCCCCCCCCATCGCAAACACTAAAATAAAATTTTTAACCCCTAATCTGCCGAACCTGACATCGCCGCCACTATAATAAACATATTAACCCCTAAACCGCCACACTCCCGCCTCGCAAACACTAGTTAAATATTATTAACCCCTAATCTGCCGCCCCTAACATCGCCGACACCTACCTACATTTATTAACCCCTAATCTGCCGCCCCCAACGTCGCCGCCACTATATTAAAGTTATTAACCCCTAAATCTAAGTCTAACACTAACCCACCCCAACTTAAATATAATTTAAATAAATCTAAATAAAATTACTATAATTAACTAAATTATTCCTATTTAAAACTAAATACTTACCTGTAAAATAAACCCTAAGATAGCTACAATATAACTAATAGTTACATTGTATCTAGCTTAGGGTTTATTTTTATTTTACTGGCAAGTTTGTATTTATTTTAACTAGGTAGAATAGTTATTAAATAGTTATTAACTATTTAATAAACACCCAGCTAAAATAAATACAAAAGTACCTGTAAAATAAAACCTAACCTAAGTTACAATTACACCTAACACTACTCTATAATTAAATAAATTAAATACAATTAAATACAATTATATACAATTAAATAAAATTATCTAAAGTACAAAAGAACAAACACTAAATTACAGAAAATAATAAACAAATTACAAGATTTTTAAACTAATTACACCTAATCTAATCCCCTTAACAACATAAAAAAGCCCCCCCCCAAATAAAAAAAAAGCCCTACCCTACACTAAATTACAAATAGCCCTTAAAAGGGCCTTTTGCGGGGCATTGCCCCAAAGTAATCAGCTCTTTTACCTGTAAAAAAAAAGTGCAAATCACCCCCTCTAACATTAAAACCCACCACCCACACAACCAACCCTACTCTAAAACCCACCCAATCCCCCCTTAAAAAAAACCTAACACTAACCCCTTGAAGATCCCCTTACAAGGAGACGTCTTCACCCAACCGGGCCAAAGTCCTCAACGAAGCTGGGAGAAGTTTTCATCGAAGCCGGGCGAAGTGGTCCTCCAGGCTGGCAGAAGTCTTCATCCAGATGGCATCTTCTATCTTCATCCATCTGGCGCGGAGCGGGTCCATCTTCAAGACATCCGACACGGAGCATCCTCTTCATCCGACGGCTCTTCTGAATGAAGGATCCTTTAAATGACGTCATCCAAGATGGCGTCCCTTCAATTCCAATTGGCTGATAGAATTCTATCAGCCAATTGGAATTAAGGTAGAAAAAATCCAATCAGCCAATAGGATTGAGCTCGCATTCTATTGGCTGTTCCAATCAGCCAATAGAATGCCAGCTCAATCCTATTGGTTGATTGTATCAGCCAATAGGATTTTTTCTACCTTAATTCCGATTGGCTGATAGAATTCTATCAGCCAATCGGAATTGAAGGGACGCCATCTTGGATGACGTCATTTAAAGGAACCTTCATTCCAGAAGAGCCGTCGGATGAAGAGGATGCTCCGCGTCGGATGTCTTGAAGATGGACCCGCTCCACGCCGGATGGATGAAGATAGAAGATGCTGTCTGGATGAAGACTTCTGCCCGTCTGGAGGACCACTTCGCCCAGCTTGGATGAAGACTTCTCCCGGCTTCGTTGAGGACTTCGGCCAGGTTGGATGAAGACTTCTCCCGGTAAGGTGATCTTCAAGGGGTTAGTGTTAGGTTTTTTTAAGGGGGGATTGGGTGGGTTTTAGAGTAGGGTTGGTTGTGTTGGTGGTGGGTTTTAATGTTGGGGGGGGTGATTTGTACTTTATTTTTACAGGTAAAAGAGCTGATTATTTTGGGGCAATGCCCCGCAAAAGGCCCTTTTAAGGGCTATTTGTAATTTAGTGTAGGGTAGGGCTTTTTTATTTTGGGGGGGCTTTTTTATTTTGTTAGGGGGATTAGATTAGGTGTAATTAGTTTAAAATTCTTGTAATTTGTTTATTATTTTCTGTAATTTAGTGTGTTTTTTTTGTACTTTAGATAATTTAATTGTATTTAATTGTATTTAATTTAGGGAAATAATTTAATTATAGTGTAGTGTTAGGTGTAATTGTAACTTAGGTTAGGTTTTGTTTTACAGGTACTTTTGTATTTATTTTAACTAGGTAGCTATTAAATAGTTAATAACTATTTAGTAACTATTCTACCTAGTTAAAATAAATACAAATTTGCCTGTAAAATAAAAATAAACCCTAAGCTAGATACAATCGCCTAAATTTAGAGTTTGGCATTAGCCGTCAAAACCAGCGTTAGAGGCTCCTAACGCTGTTTTTTACCGCCCGCTGGTATTTGGAGTCAGTCAGGAAAGGGTCTAACGCTCACTTTCCAGCCGCGACTTTTCCATACCGCAGATCCCACTACGCCATTTGCGTAGCCTATCTTTCCAATGGTATCTTTCTAACGCCGGTATTTAGAGTCTTGGCTGAAGTGAGCGTTAGAAATCTAACGACAAAACTCCAGCCGCAGAAAAAAACCAGGAGTTAAGAGCTTTTTGGGCTAACGCCGGTTCATAAAGCTCTTAACTACTGTGCTCTAAAGTACACTAACACCCATAAACTACCTATGTACCCCTAAACCGAGGCCCCCCCACATCGCCGCCACTCGATTTTTTTTTAACCCCTAATCTGCCGACCGCACACTGCTGCCACCTACGTTATACTTATGTACCCCTAATCTGCTGCCCCTAACACCGCTGACCCCTATATTATATTTATTAACCCCTAATCTGCCCCCCACAACGTCGCCGCCAGCTACCTCCAATAATTAACCCTTAATCTGCCGACCACACCTCACCGCTACTATAATAAAGTTATTAACCCCTAATCCGCCTCACTCCCACCTCAATAACCCTATAATAAATAGTATTAACCCCTAATCTGCCCTCCCTAACATCGCCGACACCTAACTTCAATTATTAACCCCTAATCTGCCGACCGGATCTCGCCACTACTCTAATAAATGTATTAACCCCTAAAGCTAAGTCTAACCCTAACACCCCCCTAAATTAAATATAATTTAAATCTAACAAAATAAATTAACTCTTATTAAATAAATTATTCCTATTTAAAGCTAAATACTTACCTGTAAAATAAACCCTAATATAGCTACAATATAACGAATAATTATATTGTAGCTATTTTAGGATTAATATTTATTTTACAGGCAACTTTGTATTTATTTTAACCAGGTACAATAGCTATTAAATAGTTAAGAACTATTTAATAGGTAAAATAGTTAAAATAATTACAAAATTACCTGTAAAATAAATCCAAAATAAAAAAATGCCCTACCCTATTCTAAATTAAAAAAGTTCAAAGCTCTTTTACCTTACCAGCCCTGAAAAGGGCCATTTGCGGGGCATGCCCCAAAGAATTCAGCTCTTTTGCCTGTAAAAAAAAACACATACAATACCCCCCCAACATTACAACCCACCACCCACATACCCCTAATCTAACCCAAACCCCCCTTAAATAAACCTAACACTAAGCCCCTGAAGATCTTCCTACCTTATCTTCACCATGCCAGGTTCACCGATTAGGGTTTATTTTACAGGTAAGTATTTTATCTTTAAATAGGAATAATTTATTTAATAAGAGTTAATTTATTTTGTTAGATTTAAATTATATTTAATTTAGGGGGGTGTTAGTGTTAGGGTTAGACTTAGCTTTAGGGGTTAATCCATTTATTAGAGTAGCGGCGAGATCCGGTCGGCAGATTAGGGGTTAATTATTGTAGGTAGCTGGCGGCGACTTTGTGGGGGGCAGATTAGGGGTTAATAAATATAATATAGGGGTCGGCGGTGTTAGGGGCAGCAGATTAGGGGTACATAGGGATAACGTAGGTTGCGGCGGTGTACGGAGCGGCAGATTAGGGGTTAATAATAAAATGCAGGGGTCAGCGATAGCGGCGGCGGCAGAATAGGGGTTAATAAGTGTAAGGTTAGGGGTGTTTAGACTCGGGGTACATGTTAGGGTGTTCGGTGCAGACATAGGAAGTGTTTCCCCATAGGAAACAATGGGGCTGCGTTAGGAGCTGAACGCTGCTTTTTTGCAGGTGTTAGGTTTTTTTTCAGCTCAAACTGCCCCATTGTTTCCTATGAGGAAATCGTGCACGAGCACATTTTTGAAGCTGGCCGCGTCCGTAAGCACCGCTGGTATCGAGAGTTGCAGTTGCGGTAAATATGCTATACGCTCCTTTTTTGGAGCCTAACGCAGCCCTTCTGTGAACTCTAAATACCAGGCCAATGTAAAAGGTGCAGCCAGAAAAAAGCATGCGTAGCTAACGCACCCCTTTGGCCGCAAAACTCCAAATCTAGGCCAATGTAACTATTAGTTATATTGTAGCTAGCTTAGGGTTTATTTTATAGGTAAGTATTTAGTTTTAAATAGGAATAATTTAGTTAATGATAGTAATATTTATTTAGATTTATTTAAATTTTATTTAAGTTAGGGGGTGTTAGGGTTATGGTTAGACTTAGATTTAGGGGTTAATAACTTTAATATAGTGGCGGCGACGTTGGGGGCGGCAGATTAGGGTTTAGTAAGTGTAGGTAGGTTGCGGCGACATTGGGGAGTGGCAGATTAGGGGTTAATAAATATAATGTAGGTGTCGGCGATGTTGGAGGCAGCAGATTAGGGGTTAATACATATAATGTAGGTGGTGGCGGTGTCCGGATCGGCAGATTAGGGATTAATAATATAATGCAGGTGTCGGCGATGTCGGGGGTGGTAGATTAGGGGTTAATAAGTGTAAGATTAGGGGTATTTAGACTCGGGGTTCATGTTAGGGTGTTAGGTGTAGACATAAATGTATTTTCCCCATAGGAATCAATGGGGATGCGTTAGGAGCTAAACGCTGCTTTTTTGCAGTTGTTAGGTTTTTTTTCAGCCGGCTCTCCCCCATTGATTCCTATGGGGAAATTGTGCACGAGCACGTTTAGCCAGCTCACCGCTAACGTAAGCAGAGCTGGTATTGAGGTGAGATGTGGAGCAAAATATTGCTCTACGCTCACTTTTTTGCGGTTAACGCCGGGTTTGTAAGAACCCGTAATACCAGCGCTGTCTGTAAGTGAGCGGTGAGCATAAACTGCTCGTTAGCACCGCATAGCCTCTAACGCAAAACTCGTAATCTAGCCGAAAATTTGGGAAGGTGTACATCCCAGGCTTTTAGATCTTAAATCAGAATAAAAGGGGAATAAAAGGGAAGAGGTTGTGAATTCTGGCGTTGAATTATCATCAATGAAGTTGTGGTTTTAAGGTTCATGAAATATTTATGTTTTATCTTGCGGATGGAGCATTGCGCGTATGGGTAGTAGGGCATTCGTACGTGCATTGGGCACGCATTAGAGCAGTAGCAGCAGGATTAGGGTCGCATCTAGGTTTCTCACACAGAAAGGCAAATATCAGGTGGCTAGGGAAGAGGGGGATGAGATGGGAGGAGCTAGTCGCGACAATACAACAGGCAAGGAGAAGGTGGGGTTGCCCTGATACATTGATAATACATCTAGGGGGCAACGACATAGGCGCATTTCCTTTAAGGGAATTAGAGGATAAGATAAAGGAAGTTATTAGTTGGCTGAAGGTGGCATGGCCACAGGTACGAGTCATATGGTCCAACATAATATCCAGGACACACTGGCGCAACACAGATACGCAGAGGGCGGGATATAGATCACGTAGAAGAGTTAATCAAGTGGCGGCAAAGATAGTAAGAGAAATGGGGGGCAGGGTGCTGGAGCACCCGCTGATCACAGCTAAGAGAGAGGAATTGTTTCGGGCGGACGGTGTACACCTGAATGAGGTTGGGAACTATCAGTTTCTGGAGGACATAAGAACTATGGTGGAGGAACTGGTTAAGGTAAGGAAAGGTCACTAGGTTGGTTGGCGTAAAAAGAGTCTTTGTTGGTGGTGAAAATGGGCCTGGCACGTGGGCGGGGCAGCGAGGACGCGGGGGGATCCCGCTGCATACTCTGCTTGGGGTCGTGATCCGGTGGTCTAGCTGCTGGGCAGGTTATGCAGCGGGTTCTCTCGTAATTCCTTGGGCCTCGCCACGGGGGGATTTTGTGGTCTTCCCCCCTATAAGTGGACCCATGTTCCTTGAAATGCTTGGGCATTATGTTGATTTGTGGTGTTGAAATTGCTGGAATTGATTTATGGCTCTCTTATCTGATTTTGGCTGCAACAGCAAAATCTAGACAAATTAAAAGTGACCTTTCCATTTTTATTGGCAATACTGGTGTTGTGTATTTATTTCAGTTACACAGGGAAAAAGGGATGGGCAGGAATAGGGTGCATATAAGGTATTGGAGTATGGTAAGGGGAGGTAAAATGGATCCTCTAAGCCTTATAATAAACGGAAAGAGTAGACTGCGATAGAAGTGCCACTAAGGCTGGGGCTCCTATACAGGACCGGAGGGGTTAATAAAGGATGGTAGGGGAGGAGCTACCTAGGGAAAAAACAGAGGGTTAGAGAAGGAGGGGGAAGGGCATTGTAGGAGACAATAGGAAGATAATGTCAGGTAAAGGGAGGAGAGGCCGTAGCTCATGTATTATAAGGTGAAACAACAGGAAGTGAAGCACACTAAATTTTTTCTTGTTTCCCACCCACCCTACATTAGGAATGGTAAAGAAAGAAAGAATCATATCGGAGAGGTCACAGAAAGGAAGAAGAGAGCAGAGAAACACGGATATGGGCAGGATGCTGACCAATTGGTTAGATCTTCATAAGACCGCCTGTGTGTCCCTTAAGGATGAGAATTGGCTGCAGCTGGCGGTTACGCGGGTGACGCAAATCGGTCTAAGCTAACCAAGGGCATCTAAAATACTGCAGCTATATCAGCAGAAGGACAATAGAGCTGGATATTGCGGTGAAAATGGGCCTGGCACGTGGGGACGCGGGGGGATCCCGCTGCATACTCTGCTTGGGGTCGTGCTCTGGTGGTCTAGCTGCTGGGCAGGTTATGCAGCGGGTTCTCTCATAATTCCTCAGGCCTCGCTACAGGGGGATTTTGTGGTTTTCCTCCCGATACGTGGACCAATGTTCGTTGAAATGCTTGGGCATTATGTTGATTTGTGGTGTTGAAATTGCTGAAATTGATTTATTGCTCTCTTATCGGATTTTGGCTGCAACAGCAAAATCTAGACAAATTAAAAGTGACCTTTCCCTTTTTATTGGCAATACTGGTGTCGTGTATTTATTTCAGGTACACAGGGAAAAAGGGATGGGCGGGAATAGGGTGCATATAAGGTATTGGAGTATGATAAGGGGAGGTAAAATGGATCCTCTAAGCCTTATACTGCTTGTGATATTGTGACACTTTGGAAAACCATTTGACCCTTTTCTAACTTTATAGCTATTACCTGACATATGCGGGCTCTTGCAAGTGGTAAGACCGCCATTGCTTCTTTGATCCTTTGTTATTGTAATATTTGAACTTCACCGTTAATACTTAACACTATACAGGGTCCTGCAGTTAGTAGGACCGCCTGTGTTGTTGTGACATTATTACCATTTGCGGATTCTTACAGGAGGCAAAAATAACTTCTTAGGATTTGTTTATTTTACTCTTATATAGTATATTCCTCATGTATGGTTTTATCTGTAGAGTAATAGTTTAAACTTAGTACTTTAGGTCATATTTATTCATTTTTTCTATGTTTGACACCGGTGTCTTGTAGATTTGTGTACATTTTTTTTAATTTTGTTAATTTTTATTGAGAAGTTGCATGAAACATACAGAGACATTTATCATAATCTGATACATGGAATAATACCATATAGAGTAATGTTATAGAATCGAGTCCATGTATACATATTCAGGTCCAGTAGTCTGTGTCAGTAAATATCTATGCATGAATTCAATATAAATTTAAATATATCTTTTAATTTTCTAGAACTGATAATCAAAGAGTTAAAGGGACATTATACACAAATTTTTTCTTTGCATAAATGTTTTGTAGATGATCTATTTATATAGACCATAAAGTTGTTTTTTTTACAAAAAATGTATAGTTTTGCTTATTTTTAAATAACATTGCTCTGATTTTCAGATTCCTAACGAAGCCCCAAAGTTTTATGTGAATACTGTCAGCTACCTTCTCCAGCTTGTTCCTGTTTGTGTAAAGGGTCTTTTCATATGCAAAAGAAGGGGGAGGGGGGAGTGTCTTGTTTGCCACTTGCAGTGGGCTTTCCAGCTACCTTTTCAACAGAGTTAAACTGGAAGCTTCTAAGTAAGTTTTTAAACAGTTTTATACTGGATTTTTATATCAGTATCTGTCCATCTTATTCTTTATAGTAGTGTCTATTATATGCAGTTATATGAAAATGAGTGTATACTGTCCCTTTAAGTATCAGAGGTATAAAAATGAGAGAGAAGAAGGTGGGAAAATAAAAAGGGAAATAGAGAGGTGTTAGCGAGGATCATACAAGAGATAAAGAAAGAGGGAGGGAAAGGAAAGGACCCAAGAGAGTTGAAGAGCAACTTATATTGTGCTGGGTTAAACGTTCAAGATTGAACACTGTCAGGCAAGTGGATAGATCCACCCCAAATAGGTCAGTAAATAAATAATAAATAAAGATTGTTCCCAGTAAAATTTCACTTCTAGGAAGTAATTAAGCTGTTTCCTTTTAAGGTAGCCATATTCTTCTAAGTTTACAAGCTCCTTTGGTTCTATCTATCCATGTTTGTTTGGACGGGATCGTTTTAGATTTCCAGGATCTCGCTATTACTGAGTGTGCTCCGTTTAGGCCAATTTGTAGATGTGTTCTAAGTCTACAATGAAAATCCTGGGTATCATTAAGTAAAGCTATTTGTGGAGTCAGTGTAAGCTCCATGTTGAGGATTTGTTTAAAGTGAGTTTCAATCTCTTTCCACAAAATCTGTAGCAAAGGGTAATCCCACCATATGTGCAGAAGAGTTCCTGTGCCCCCACACTCTCTCCAACATCTACGCGAAGCATCCGGATATATAGTATTTAGTCTCACTGGGGTGAGGTACCATCTTGTCAATATTTTATGGTTCAGTTCCAATATTTGTGGGGAAAACGACGAAGTCCGCATTTTGGTGAATATCCTATGCCATGTTTCTGTGTCAAGTTGGGTGTTTAAATCTATTTGCCACCTTTCCGTATAAGAAGGGAGCATCAAAGAGTTTTTGTGTTGCAATAATTTATGAGCTATAGACAAAGTGTGCGTGATCGGTTACCCTCTCAGACAAATCGCCTCAAAGGGGAGAAGTGGTCTGAGGAGTTGCGATTTGTGTTATGAAGAAGCCAAGAAGTGGTTCAGTTGGGCGAGTTTAATCCAAGAAGGGAATCTCGGACCTGTTATCGTTATAATTTTATCTCCATTTTATCTCCATTTTATCGTTATAATTTTAGATTCCAGCCCTCTGTCAACTTAGTTAAAGGTATGGAAAATCCCCACTCTGAGGACCTCCCATAGATACTATTAAGGCCCCCTGATAGTTCTGCATTGTATGGTATCGGAAACATAGGGGAGCGTATTGTTTATATACCCCTAACCGAGGCTATAATTTTGTCCCAGGAGTCGAATAAGTGTTTGTGTACATCAAGGTGATTACAGTGGGTCGGTCTATGGTCTTTGGGTACCCAGCATAGGGAACCCGCCTCTGGCGCTCTCAGAAGATGCGAATCAAGAGCTATCCAGGCTTTTAATTCATTTGCTCCATGCCAATCTAAAATTCTTTGAAGCGTAACTGACTCGTAGTATGAACGAATATCTGGAAGACCAAGTCCTCCATCCCTATTGGAGTGGTATAATGTTCTCTTATTAACTCTTGGTTTGGTTTTATTCCAAATAAAACTATTTATAGATGACTGTAACTGATCCAGACACCAATTGGGAATTTTAATAGGCAGAGCTTGTAATAGGTATAGTATCTGGGGCAATGTGGTCATCTTAATAGAGTGGATATGACCCCACCACGAAAGGGGTTTACTGCTCCATCTCTTAAGATCCTCCTGAATTTTCTTGAGTAGGGGGATGAAGTTTTGTTTAAAGAGTGAGGAATTGGACTGTGTTATGTGGGTACCAAAGTATTTAATTGAAGTTTCTTTCTGCGTTAAGGGGCACAGGTCTTTTAATGAAGTAAACTCGTGTCTTGGGAGGGTGATATTTAACATCTCCGATTTCTGCATATTAATTAGGAAGTTAGAATGCAGCCCAAAAACTTGCAGTTCCCTGATCACTTCCGTTATGGAAGTCCTGGGGGATGTGATTGTAAACAGCACATCGTCTGCATAAAGGGAGATTTTACAATTGTGGGGGCCAACCCTGATGCCTTTTATTTCATCATTTTGTCTAATATGTGAGGCCATAACTTCCATTACTAGGGCAAACAAGGTGGGGGAAAGCGGACATCCCTGGTGTGTGCCATTGCTAATGACAAAAGGAGGAGACAATGTCCCGTTGGCTCTAACTTTCGCTGAAGGCTTGGAGTATAGGCTAAAAATACGTTTCACCATGTTTGGGCCAAATCCGAATCCCTGAAGTGTGTATCTGAGAATTTGCCAATTTACCAGATCAAAGGCTTTTTCCGCATCTGTTGTTATAAAAATTGCTTTTTGATGGGAATGATGTGCATGTGCATTAAGAGTGATAGCTCGAATGGTATTGTCCCTTGCCTCCCTCTTCGGGATAAAGCCAACCTGGTCTGTATGAATAATATCCCCTAGAATTTTTTGTAATCTATTGGCTAGAATCTTCCCTAATATTTTAAGATCTGAATTTAATAAGGAAATGGGTCTGTAACTTTTAACGTCAGTTGTCGGTTTCCCTTCTTTCAGAATCACAGAGATATGTGCCTCTAGGGAAGTAGTGGGTAGGGGGTTATCATGATCTATTGATTGGAATGATGACAGGAGATGAGGGGCTAGAATTTCTCTGAAGGTCTTGTAATAATTATTTGTGAACCCATCAGGGCTGTGACTCTTCCCATTAGGGAGTGATTTAATAACCTTCAGAACTTCAAGTAGAGTTATAGGGTCCTCCATCTCCTCCATTTTAGTTTTGTCTATCTGCGGTAAATTTGCTGCGGTAATATAATTTATCATGTCATTGGTTGAGTGGGGTGTGGAGTGGCCAGGCAAATTGTATAAGTCACTGTAGTATTTGCTAAAAGTGTCTGCTATTTGTTTGTTATCTTGAACGTTAATTTGGTTGGATGTTTGTATATTATGTATACGCGTGGATTGAGAGTTTCGCTTGAGGGCATTGGCTAGTAATGAGCCTGCTTTGTTACCTCCACAGAAAAAGGTCTTCCGAAGGAAGAGAGCTTTTCTTTGGGCTTCTTTCTGGAGTAATATATTAAGTTCTAAGCTGTGGGCCGTCAATTGTTTAAGGATTGTCGGGTCTCGGGGGTTGTTTTTATGTTTGATTTCCAGGTTCTAAATCGTTTGTACTAGTGGTTGTGTTTGCATTCTATTTATCCTAGTTCGGGTAGCTTTTAATTTAATAAATTCCCCTCTGAGTACCACTTTGTGCGCCTCCCAGAGAGTGTGCGGAGATATAGATGGGGTTGAGTTAAAACTTAAATATTCTTTCAGTAGTGTCGAGAGCACCTGTATATTAGTAGGGTCGTGTATTAATGAGTCGTCAAGTCTTCAATGGTACGGTGTTACAGGGGTATTAGGCCATTCCATAGATAATATCATGGCATGGTCTGACCATGTGACCTGTCCTATGTCTGATTGCAGTAGAAGTGATAAACTCGCCTGGTCAAGGAATAGGTAGTCTATACGTGAATATGTAGACCAAGGCTACGAATAGAATGTATAGTTCTTTTATTGTGGATGTTGTGTGCGCCATGTATCCACTATCCCTATTTGTTTGATGCATTCGTATATTGTGTTCTTCATCCTTAAGGGTGTAGTAGCCTGGGGGGATGATATATCTAGAGCGGGGTCCATAGCAGCATTAAAATCCCCTCCCACTATTAAAATCCCCTTTCTGTGTTCTTGAATAAGAGCCGTCGTTTTTTTGATGCAGGGATTTTGTTTTCTGTTGGTGGCATAGATATTTACAATAGTAACTGTCTGTGAAATAAGAGTCCTACCAGGATGAGTAGCCTTACTTCAATATCTTTAACTTCTTTTATAAGTTGGAAGTGCATGTTTTTATTAAATAGAATACCAACCCCACACCGTTTCTGGGTTGTTGAATTAAATAAACCCGTTGGGTATTCCCTGTTGTAAAATTTCGATGTGTGCGAAGTGTGTCTCCTGCAACATAACCACATCTCCTTTTGTTCAGAGAGTTTAATCCTTTGGCATTCTGGGAGATAATAGTGATTTTACGGTTAGCCATAAAGAGTGCTATAGTATGTGGCTAAGCTATGTAGCTTGTAGAAGTGTGTGATGTTATGTGGTGTATCCGCCATAAGGTGCCTTACCTGAGCAAATGTCCCTGATAGCAGTTGCAGTAAGTCCGACTTCTCCCAGGTCAAAGAAATAAGGAAGGAAAGACAAATTGAGGGGTAAGAAAGAGAAGGTAATATATAACCTTGCCCGAATGGGCCATCAGGTCTGTGGAGTAAAAAACAATTAAACATCCTTAAACATATAAACCAAACATTAATCATAAAATGAAAATAACAAAAATTAGAACACGAAGAGTGACATTGAAGTTCTGTCACTCGGCCTAAGGGATTCTCCATAAAGTTATGGGGAATCAGGAGGAACAAGCTGAGATAGTTCCCCACTTCTAGGTGTCAGGTCTCTGCCGAGACCGCAGTCAATTACAAAGCATTTTGACTCAAGTAGTGTCCTGTTATCTTGATTGATGGCATAAAGAATTGGAGATAAGTTGTCTCTTGCTGGACTTTGTAGCGTATCATGTAGGATCCACTGTGTTTGAAGGGTCAGACGTCGTGATATCCAGTCCATTCTTTCTTTTGTTGGAGACCGTCTGCCAAGCTGGTCTTTTGGGTTTAGGAGGGAGACCCCGATCTGAGGGGTGCGGCTGCGTGTCAGTTGGGGGATGTTGGATGTATAGTGCCCTTTGGGTTTTAGCAGCTTAGGCCTAGATTTGGAGTTTGGCGTTAGCCGTGAAAACAAGCGTTAGAGGCTCCTAACGCTGGTTTTAGGCTAACTCCGGTATTTGGAGTCACTCAAAATAGGGTCTAACGCTCACTTTTCAGCCGCGACTTTTCCATACCGCAGATCCCCTTACGTAAATTGCGTATCCTATCTTTTCAATGGGATCTTTCTAACTCCGGTATTTAGAGTCGTGGCTGAAGTGAGCGTTAGAACTCTAACGACAAAACTCCAGCCGCAGGAAAAAGTCAGTAGTTAAGAGCTTTCTGGGCTAACGCCGGTTCATAAAGCTCTTAACTACTGTACTCTAAAGTACACTAACACCCATAAACTACCTATGTACCCCTAAACCGAGGTCCCCCCACATCGCAGCAACTCGATTTTTTTTTTAACCCCTAATCTGCCGACCGCAAAGCGCCGCTAGCTAAATTATCCCTATATACCCCTAATCTGCTGCCCCTAACACCGCCGACCCCTGTATTATATTTATTAACCCCTAACCTGCCCCCCACAACGTCGCCGCCAGCTACCTACAATAATTAACCCCTAATCTGCCGACCGCAAAGCGCCGCCACCTACATTATAGCTATGTACCCCTAATCTGCCGCCCTCAACGTCGCCTCCACCTGCCTACACTTATTAACCCCTAATCTGCCGAGCGGACCGCACCGCTATTATAATAAAGTTATTAACCCCTAATCCGCCTCACTAACCCTATAATAAATAGTATTAACCCCTAATCTGCCCTCCCTAACATCGCCGACACCTAACTTCAAACATTAACCCCTAATCTGCCGACTGGAGCTCACCGCTATTGTAATAAATGTATTAACCCCTAAAGCTAAGTCTAACCCTAACACTAACACCCCCCTAAGTTAAATATAATTTTAATCTAACGAAATTAATTAACTCTTATTAAATAAATTATTCCTATTTAAAGCTAAATACTTACCTGTAAAATAAACCCTAATATATCTACAATATAAATTATAATTACATTACAGCTATTTTAGGATTAATATTTATTTTACAGTCAACTTTGTAATTATTTTAACCAGGTACAATAGCTATTAAATAGTTAAGAACTATTTAATAGTTACCTAGTTAAAATAATTACAAAATTACATGTAAAATAAATCCTAACCTAAGTTACAATTAAACCTAACACTATACTATCATTAAATTAATTAAATAAAATACCTACAATTACCTACAATTAAACCTAACACTACACTATCAATAAATTAATTAAATACAATATGTAAAAATAACTACAATGAAATAAACTAACTAAAGTACAAAAAATAAAAAGAACTAAGTTACAAAAAATAAAAAAATATTTACAAACATAATTACACCTACTCTAAGCCCCCTAATAAAATAACAAAGACCCCCAAAATAAAAAATGCCCTACCCTATTCTAAATTACTAAAGTTAAAAGCTCTTTTACCTTACCAGCCCTGAACAGGGCCCTTTGCGGGGCATGCCCCAAAAAGTTCAGCTCTTTTTCCTGTAAAAAAAAACATACAATACCCCCCCCCCAACATTACAACCCACCACCCACATACCCCTAATCTAACCCAAACCCCCCTTAAATAAACCTAACACTAAGCCCCTGAAGATCATCCTACCTTGTCTTCACCTCACCAGGTATCACCGATCAGTCCTGGCTTCAAAATCTTCATCCAACCCAAGCGGGGGCTAGACATCCATCATCCGGTGGCTGAAGAGGTCCAGAAGAGGCTCCAAAGTCTTCATCCTATCCGGGAAGAAGAGTAGATCCGGACCGGCAACCATCATCTTCCAAGCGGCATCTTCTATCTTCATCCGATGAGGACCGGCTCCATCCTGAAGACCTCCGACGCGGACCCATCTTCATCCGGCGACGTCCAACTGAAGAAATACGGTTCCTTTAAGGGACGTCATCCAAGATGGCGTCCCTCGAATTCCGATTGGCTGATAGGATTCTATCAGCCAATCGGAATTAAGGTAGGAATATTCTGATTGGCTGATGGAATCAGCCAATCAGAATCAAGTTCAATCCGATTGGCTGATCCAATCAGCCAATCAGATTGAGCTTGCATTCTATTGGCTGTTCCGATCCGCCAATAGAATGCGAGCTCAATCTGATTGGCTGATTGGATCAGCCAATCGGATTGAACTTGATTCTGATTGGCTGATTCCATCAGCCAATCAGAATATTCCTACCTTAATTCCGATTGGCTGATAGAATCCTATCAGCCAATCGGAATTCGAGGGACGCCATCTTGGATAACGTCATTTAAAGGAACCGTCATTCGTCGTTCAGTCGTCGGCCAGGATGGATGTTCCGCGTCGGAGGTCTTCAGGATGCTGCCGCTCCGCTCCAGATGGATGTCGATAGAAGATGCCGCCTGGATCAAGACTTCAATCGAATGGAAGACCTCTTCTGCCCCGCTTGGATGAAGACTTCAATCGGATGGAAGACCTCTTCTGCCCCGCTTGGATGAAGACTTCTACCGGATCATGGACATCTTCAGCCGTCCGCTTGGGCTTGGATCAGGACATCGGAGGAGCTCTTCAGGACGGATCGGTGAACCTGGTATGGTGAAGATAAGGTAGGAAGATCTTCAGGGGCTTAGTGTTAGGTTTATTTAAGGGGGGTTTGGGTTAGATTAGGGGTATGTGGGTGGTGGGTTGTAATGTTGGGGGGGGGTATTGTATGTTTTTTTTACAGGCAAAAGAGCTGAACTTCTTGGGGCATGCCCCGCAAAGGGCCTTGTTCAGGGCTGGTAAGGTAAAAGAGCTTTTAACTTTAGTAATTTAGAATAGGGTAGGGCATTTTGTTATTTTGGGGGGCTTTGTTATTTTATTAGGGGGCTTAGAGTAGGTGTAATTAGTTTAAAATTGTTGTAATATTTTTCTTATGTTTGTAAATATTTTTTTATTTGTTGTAACTTAGTTCTTTTTTATTTTTTGTACTTTTGTTAGTTTATTTCATTGTAGTTATTTGTAGATATTGTATTTAATTAATGTATTGATAGTGTAGTGTTAGGTTTAATTGTAGGTAATTGTAGGTATTTTATTTAATTAATTTAATGATAGTATAGTGTTAGGTTTAATTGTAACTTAGGTTAGGATTTATTTTACCGGTAATTTTGTAATTATTTTAACTAGGTAACTATTAAATAGTTCTTAACTATTTAATAGCTATTGTACCTGGTTAAAATAATTACAAAGTTGCCTGTAAAATAAATATTAATCCTAAAATAGCTACAATGTAATTATAATTTATATTGTAGCTATATTAGGATTTATTTTACAGGTAAGTATTTAGCTTTAAATAGGAATAATTTATTTAATAAGAGTTAATTAATTTCGTTAGATTAAAATTATATTTAATTTAGGGGGGTGTTAGTGTTAGGGTTAGACTTAGCTTTAGGGGTTAATACATTTATTAGAATAGCGGTGAGCTCCGGTCGGCAGATTAGGGGTTAATGTTTGAAGTTAGGTGTCGGCGATGTTAGGGAGGGCAGATTAGGGGTTAATACTATTTATTATAGGGTTAGTGAGGCGGATTAGGGGTTAATAACTTTATTATAGTAGCGCTCAGGTCCACTCGGCAGATTAGGGGTTAATAAGTGTAGGCAGGTGGAGGCGACGTTGTGGGGGGCAGATTAGGGGTTAATAAATATAACATAGGGGTCGGCGGTGTTAGGGGCAGCAGATTAGGGGTACATAGGGATAATGTAAGTAGCGGCGGTTTATGGAGCGGCAGATTAGGGTTGGCAGATTAGGGGTTAAAAAAATTTAATCGAGTTGCGGCGATGTGGGGGGACCTCGGTTTAGGGGTACATAGGTAGTTTATGGGTGTTAGTGTACTTTAGAGTACAGTAGTTAAGAGCTTTATAAACCGGCGTTAGCCCAGAAAGATCTTAACTACTGACTTTTTTCCTGCGGCTGGAGTTTTGTCGTTAGATTTCTAACGCTCACTTCAGACACGACTCTAAATACCGGAGTTAGAAAAATCCCATTGAAAAGATAGGATACGCAATTGACGTAAGGGGATCTGCGGTATGGAAAAGTCGCGGCTGAAAAGTGACACCTTTTCTAATAACTTTATTATAGTAGCGCTCAGGTCCGCTCGGCAGATTAGGGGTTAATAAGTGTAGGCAGGTGGAGGCGATGTTGTGGGGGGCAGATTAGGGGTTAATAAATATAACATAGGGGTCGGCGGTGTTAGGGGTTAAAAATAATATGCAGGGGTCAGCGATAGCGGGGGCGGCAGATTAGGGGTTAATAAGTGTAAGGTTATGGGTGTTTAGACTCGGGGTACATGTTAGAGTGTTAGGTGCAGACTTAGGAGGTGTTTCCGCATAGCAAACAATGGGGCTGCGTTAAGAGCTGAACACGGCTTTTTTGCAGGTGTTAGGTTTTTTTTCAGCTCAAACAGCCCCATTGTTTCCTATGGGGGAATCGTGCACGAGCACGTTTTTGAGGCTGGCCACTTGCGTAAGCAACTCTGGTATCGAGAGTTGAAGCTGCGTTAAATATGCTCTACGCTCCTTTTTTGGAGCCTAACGCAGCCTTTATGTGGACTCTCAATACCAGAGTTATTTTTATGGTGCGGCCAGAAAAAAGCCGGCGTTAGCTACGCGGGTCCTTACCGACAAAACTCCAAATCTAGCCATTAGTGTTGTAAATAATCTCTTATATCTTCTTTTATTTTCGTGATATAAAATAGTTTTTCCCTTTTTTTTTCCAATTACTTTATTTACCAGCTGCAGTTTTTAGGACTTATTTGTGTATATGAATTGGCTGATTTTGTGTTTTAAAGACACAACCTAATAAAATGTGTTGAGCTTGTTGGTGTAATCAGATCTCATTACTTTATCACATTGTTTACATATACTTGCTTCTTTATCTTATATCTGTCTATAAAACAATCATCAATACTTGGAGAGAACAATGAAAAATTTACATTTATTACCTTATCTCTTCTATAACCCACTGGGAGTGTAATTTCTTCTACTGGCTGTGTTAACACAGCTTGGCCTCAAGGCCAAAAACTTTCAGGATGGGTGGGGATTCCACGGGCTAAATAAACTATTTCAAATGCCAATATAAGGGTAATGGAAATACTTGTAAATAATTTAATACACTCCAGCAGGTAAAGTGGATCATTAGGAACAAATTAAAGGGGAGAATTTTTGTTGAGTAAACTGTCCCTTTAACATTACCAATGTCGGTGCTTATGCTGCTTGGAATATTTAGCCAGCATCGCCACCCATTGCAATATATAGTAAACTGCTTCTCAGTGATGCTACCTTTAAACAATGACGTCAGCCGCTTGGAACATTTTGCTGTCTTTCTCGACCTAGCGTAGGATCAAGTCCAATATATCAGCACATCGCAACACTTTCAATCATCAGAGCATTAATGAGAGATTTCATAATTCGGATAGAGTACACAGTCTATTTTTTTAAATTATATTCTATTCTAGTATCAAAATGACCATTTTCTTTTGGTGTTGAACATTGCCTTAATGGCCTTTGTTGCTCCGTGTACCTGTGTCTGTTCCTGATTTCAATTATTTCACTATTATCATTTATTTATAAAGCTACAAAATACACTAAAAAGTCAAAAATATGTGGACATTTCTACTAAGTATTGAGTTTCAGCCACACCAATTGCTAACAGGTGCATACAATTCAACACATAGCCATAAAGTCTCCACAGACAAACAATGGCAGTACAAATGGGTCATACTGAAGTACTCACTGACTTTATACGTGGCTCTGTCATAGGATGCCACCTTTACCACAAGTCAGTTTATGACATTTCTGCCCTACTACTGTTGCCCCAGTCAACAGTAAGTGCTATTATTGGGAAGAGGGAGCATCTAGGATCTACAACAGTGCAGACATGAAATAGTAGACCATGAAAACTCACAGAGCTGGGCTGCTGAGTGTTGAAGCATGTAGCGCGTAAAACAATCAGGGTGGAGAGCCCTTTCTGATAATTTCTTACTAGTTTCCCTATGTTATTAAATACACACACTCAAAGTATAAAACTCAAAACTTACACTGCATCTATATATATTCAATATTCACATTTATAATATATTGTTTCTTATGGCAATATTATTATCACATTCACACACTATCAATATGTATATCTGATATCTCTGAGCTAAAGACTTGACTTACTAGTAACAATATGTATACCTGAATATCTGACAGCTATAGAACTGCTTTGCTGTCTAACAATATTATGTATACTTGGTATCTCTCAGCCATACACCTTGATATACTGGCATCTATTTATCAAAGCGTCAACTTTTTTGCATTCAACGGCACCTATACGCTCGCCTAAGATCGCCTAACATCGCTGCCGCGGACCTGAATACGCTCTCCAAAGTTACCAAAAAAACTGTCAAAAAGCCGTGCACCAAGTACGGTGCGATGAGCAGCAGACTGTTGTTAACTAACAGTCATCAATCTCGCTGCTCTT
Organism: Bombina bombina; assembly: GCF_027579735.1. Classification (NCBI taxonomy): domain Eukaryota; kingdom Metazoa; phylum Chordata; class Amphibia; order Anura; family Bombinatoridae; genus Bombina; species Bombina bombina. The sequence goes on from NC_069503.1 coordinate 1,018,866,869, forward strand.
CGGCTTTTTTACAGCTTTATTGGTACCCTGTCACTAAACACCCACACTATACTAAACAGTTTACCCCCTATACCGCGGCTCCCGGAGCCCACCGCAACTAAATAAATTGTTTAACCCCTAAACTGCCGCTCTCGGAGCCCACAGCAACTAAATAAATTGTTTAACCCCTAAACTGCCGCTCTCGGAGCCCATCGCAACTAAATAAATTGTTTAACCCCTAAACCGCCGCTCCCGGAGCCCACCGCAACTAAATACATTGTTTAACCCCTAAACCGCCGCTCCCAGAGCCCACCACCACCTACATTATACTTATTAACCCCTAATCTGCCCCCCTACACCGCCGCCACTATATTAAATTTATTAACCCCTAATCTGCCCCCCCCTACACCGCCGCCACTATATTAAATTTATTAAACCCTAAACCTAAGTCTAACCCTAACACCCCCTAACAAAAATAATTTAAATAAATATAAATAAATATTCCTAGCATTAAATAAATTATTCCTATTTAAAACTAAATACTTACATGTAAAATAAACCCTAAGATAGCTACAATATAACTAATAGTTACATTGTAGCTAGCTTAGGGTTTATTTTTATTTTACAGGCAACTTTGTATTTATTTTAACTAGGTACAATAGTTATTAAATAGTTATTAACTATTTAATAACTACCTAGTTAAAATAAATACATATTTACCTGTAAAATAAAACCTAACCTAAGTTACACTAACACCTAACACTACACTATAATTAAATAAATTACCTAAATTAAATACAATTAAATAAAATTAAATAAAATTATCTAAAGTACAAAAAAAACAAACACTAAATTACAGAAAATAATAAAATAATTACAAGATTTTTAAACTAATTACACCTAATCTAATCCCCCTAACAAAATAAAAAAGCCCCCCCAAAATAAAAAAAAGCCCTACCCTACACTAAATTACAAATAGCCCTTAAAAGGGCCTTTTGCGGGACATTGCCCCAAAGTAATCAGCTCTTTTACCTGTAATTTTTTTTTACAAATCTCCCCAACATTAAATAGGATTGAGCTTGCATTCTATTGGCTGATTGGATCAGCCAATAGGATTGAAGTTCAATCCTATTGGCTGATTGCATCAACCAATAGGATTTTTCCTACCTTAATTCCGATTGGCTGATAGAATTCTATCAGCCAATCGGAATTGAAGGGACGCCATCTTGGATGACGTCACTTAAAGGACCCGTCATTGTTGAAGAAGACTCTGGATGAAGAGGATGCTCCGCGTCGGATGTCTTGAAGATGGACCCGCTCCTCGTCGGATGGATGAAGACTTCTGCCCATCTGGAGGACCTCTTCTGCAGCGGCTTGGATGAAGACTTCTGCCCGTCTGGAGGACCACTTCGCCCCGGCTTCGTTGAGGACTTCGGCCCGGTTGGGTGAAGACGTCTCAAGGTAGGGTGATCTTCAAGGGGTTAGTGTTAGATTGTTTTAAGGGGGAATTGGGTGGGTTTTAGAGTAGGGTTGGTTGTGTGGGTGGTGGGTTTTAATGTTGGGGGGGTTGTAATTTTTTTTACAGGTAAAAGAACTGATTACTTTGGCCAAATGCCCCACAAAAGGCCCTTTTAAGGGCTATTTGTAATTTAGTGTAGGGTAGGGCTTTTTTTTATTTTGGGGCCTTTTTTATTTTGTTAGGGGGATTAGAGTAGGTGTAATTAGTTTAAAAATCTTGTAATTATTTTATTATTTTCTGTAATTTAGTGGGTTTTTTTGTACTTTAGATAATTTTATTTAATTGTATTTAATTTTAGTTAATTTAGGTAATTAATTTAATTATAGTGGTAGTGTTAGGTGTAATGGTAACTTAGGTTAGGTTTTATTTTACAGGTATATTTGTATTTATTTTAGCTAGGTAGTTATTAAATAGTTAATAACTATTTAATAACTATTCTACCTAGTTAAAATAAATACAAACTTGCCTGTAAAATAAAAATAAACCCTAAGCTAGCTACAATGTAACTATTAGTTATATTGTAGCTAGCTTAGGGTTTATTTTATAGGTACGTATTTAGTTTTAAATAGGAATAATTTATTTAATGCTATGAATATTTATTTATATTTATTTAAATTATATTTAAGTTAGGGGGTGTTAGGGTTAGGGTTAGACTTAGGTTTAGGGGTTAATAAATTTAATATAGTGGCGGCGGTGTAGGGGGGGCAGATTAGAGGTTAATAAATTTAATATAGTGGCGGCGGTGTAGGGGGCAGATTAGGGGTTAATAAGTATAATGTAGGTGGCGGTGGGCTCCGGGAGCAGTGGTTTAGGGGTTAAACACTTTATTTAGTTGCGGCGGGCTCCGGGAGCGGTGGTTTAGGGGTTAATAAGTATAATGTAGGTGGCGGCGGTGTAGGGGGGGCAGATTAGGGGTGTTTAGACTCGGGGTACATGTTAGGGTGTTAGGTGTACACGTTCCCATAGGAATCAATGGTATATCGGGCAGCAGCGAACATGAGCTCTCGCTACTTTCCGACTCCCATTGATTCCTATGGCATCCGCCGCCTCCAGGGCGGCGGATTGAAAACCAGGTACGCTGGGCCGGAATAGTGCAGAGCGTATCTGGTAGTTATTTGATAACTTCCAAAAGTAGTCAAATGGTGCCGAACTTGCGTTCGGAACATCTGTAGTGACGTAAGCATCGATCTGTGTTGGACTGAGACCGGCGGATCGTATGTTACGTCGCCAAATTCTACTTTTGCCGGTTTGTAGGGTTTGATAACTAAGGCGAATCAGGCTCGTCACAAATCCGCTGTGGAATTCCAGCGTATTTGCGGTTGACGGCTTGATAAATACATGCCACTGTCTTACTGGTAACAATATGTGGATCTGGTATCTCTCAGCTATATACCTGAATTTTGCTGTCTTAGTTGAAACATATGTATATCTGGTATCTCTCAGCCGTAGACCTGGATTTACGCTCTAACTTTTAACAATATGTACATCTTGTATATACATATAGTATTTCTCAGCTATAGACCTGGATTTGCTGTGTTACTTTTAACAATATGTATATCTGGTATCTCTCAGTCATAGACCTGGGTTTACTCTCTAACTTTTAACAATATTAATATCTTGTATCTCTCAGCCATAGACCTCATAGTATTGTCTTACTTGTAACAATATGTGGAACTGGTATCTCTCATATATATGCATGGATTTGCTGTCTTACTTGTAACAATGTGTGCATCTGGTGTCATTCAGCCATAGACCTAGACTTGCTGTCTTACTTGTAACAACAAGTATATCTGTTATCTCTCAGCCATAGACCTAGATTTCCTGTCTTGTAACAACAAGTATATCTGTTATCTCTCAGCCATAGACCTAGATTTCCTTTCTTGTAACAAAAAGTATATCTGGTATGTCTCAGCTATAGACCTGGTTTGCTGTCTCTCTTGTATCAATAAATATATCTGGTATGTCTCAGCTATAGACCTGGTTTGCTGTCTCTCTTGTATCAATAAATATATCTGGTATATCTCAGCTATAGACCTGGATTTGCTGTCAAACTTGTAACGATAAGTATATCTGGTATATCTCAGCTATAGACCTGTATGTCCTGTCCTATTTGTAACAATAAGAATATCAATCTGGTATATCTCAGCCATAGATCTGGATTTGCAGTCTTACTTGAAACAATATGTACAGTATACATTTATCTCTCATATTATATACACTATACTATTTGTATATTTCTCAGCTAATACTTGCCTTACAACCAATTCTTCAAGGGACAGTGAAGTCAAAATTAAACTTTCAGGATTCAGATAGGGCATGCAACTTTCCAATTTACTTTTATCATCAAATTTGCTTTGTTCTCTTGGTAATCTTTGTGAAAACTAAACCTTGGTAGGCTTATATGCTAATTTCTAAGACGTCGAACTGCCTCTTCTCTCAGTGCATTTTGACAGTTTTTCACAGTTAGGCACTGTTAGTTCATGTGTGTCATATAGATAACATTTTGCTCACTCCTGTGGAGTTATTTAAGAGTCAGCACTGATTGGCTAAAATGCATGAAGCTTAGAAACAAGGTAATCACAGAGGTAAAAAGTACATTAATATAACTGTGTTGGTTATGCAAAACTGAGGAATGAGGGATACTCTCCCTCCCGTCCCCTTCGCTCTGCTCATGACCTCCTACTCTCCTCCTCTCTTGTCACCTCATCACACTCCCGTTTACAGGACTTCTCCAGACTGGCTCCCATCTTGTGGAACTCTCTGCCTCGCTCCATAAGACTCTCTTCTAGTTTTAAAAGCTTCAAGTGCTCCCTAAAGACTCTACTGTTCAGGGACGCATACAACCTACGCTAACCTTTCCTAATACCAGTTCCTCTCCTCCACTGCAATCCCCTGAACCCTCTTAGCATGTAAGCCTAAGAGTCCAGCTGTTTGTAGATCACCTTCTTAAGAGCTGACTACAACAGTTCGACTCTTGGCAGGGCCCTCTACCATATAATTGTTTTGTTGTACTCCCCCTTTGTTTATAGCGCTGCGGAATCTGTTGGCGCTCTACAAATAACCGATAATAATAATAATAATATAATAATCTATCTTTTTATACAATAAAAATTCTGGAGTAGACTGTCCCTTTCAGCTTTAGGCCTACATTTACAAATGGCCGGGCAAACAAGGGTGGGCAGCTCTGCTCCTGTCAGACCAGCATTGCTGCTAGTGGGCAGCAATACTCTGCTTGCATTTATTGTGTGCAACACCGTCCCATTCTCACTTGTGGCCAATCTCATGTAAGTAGGGACCGTCAATCATCCCTATCGTTGAATTTGATGGGGATTGAGAAACACCCCATTAGAGTTGTTTAGTAGATTAAGAAGCAGTGGTCTGATGACTGCTGATTCTTAACTGCCGGCAGCTGAAGGCGCTCCAAAGCTGCTTTTGTTCTTGGTCTTTGCAACATATACTATACTACTAGTGCTACTACTACTTTATAATTTGTATATAATAAAAAATATCTAGGTCCAGATTCACAAAGAAGTGGCCAGGGAGCACTTGTCTTGCCTTTGCCTAGTGCATTTCTTCCATGCTTTGTCTGAGCAAAATTCAGTTTTAATACAGAGTACATATAAACTTTCATATACTAAATATTATAGATCAACACAGGGAGTGCATACTGTAAACCACAAAGCTAAATGTCATTGGTAGATGCAGGCCTTCTAATACCTTTTCTTACATTTATTTTTTAATCAACTTTCTCCTTTACTTGTTTCCTTGGTCTGTTTGGAGAACTGGATATTTAAAGGGGCAGTAAAGTCAAAATTAAACTTTCACAATTCAAATAGATTATTAAATTTTAAACAACTTTACAGTTTACATCAATTAACTCATTTGCTATGTTCTCTTGGTATTCTTTGTTAAAAAAAGCATACCTAGGTAGGCTCAGGAGTAGCAATGCACTAATGGGAACTAGCTACTGATTGGTGGCTGCACATATATTCCTCTGGTCATTGTCTCACCGATATGACCAGATAGCTCCCAGTAGTGTTTTTTTTGCTCCTTCAACAAACAAAACTAAGAGAATGAAACAAATTTGATCATAGAAATACATTGTAAAGTTGATTAAAATTATATGTTCTACCTAAATCTGTTTAATGACAGGCAACTACCTTGCAAATTCAGGGCAACCGGTACATTTGAGGTTTGGGGTTGATACAGTAATGAACAAGGGTGAATAGCACTTTAACAGTGCCCCAGAACTGCCAATGGCAGCCGTATTGTGAGTGTGCTTAGCTATTTTATGTTAAAATGTATCTTTTTTTTTTTTTTTTTTTTTATGAATCTTACTGAAATTAGCTCCGTGGAATTTGAGTGATTAAGATATGAAATGTAGTTTCCCTTATGGTAATAAGGGGAGTTTTAGACAATTCTAAAGAACCAAACAATGTGTTCAGTAGATCGAGATATATTGGACTAGATTCTTATATAAGATTCTTATAAGCTTGGGAGGCGCTAGTGGGCTTCATTGTAAAGGCAAAATCCTGTTCGAAATTCTTTGGCCTAGATTTGGAGTTCGGCGGTAGCCGTCAAAACCAGCGTTAGAGGCTCCTAACGCTGGTTTTGGCCGCCCGCTGGTATTTGGAGTCAGTGATTAAAGGGTCTAACGCTCACTTTTCAGCCGCGACTTTTCCATACCGCAGATCCCCCTACGCCATTTGCGTAGCCTATCTTTTCAATGGGATCTTTCTAACGCCGGTATTTAGAGTCGTTTCTGAAGTGAGCGTTAGAGCTCTAACGACAAGATTCCAGCCGCCTGAAAATAGCAGGAGTTAAGAGCTTTCTGGGCTAACGCCGGTTCATAAAGCTCTTAACTACTGTACCCTAAAGTACACTAACACCCATAAACTACCTATGTACCCCTAAACCGAGGTCCCCCCACACCGCCGCCACTCGATTAAAATTTTTAACCCCTAATCTGCCGACCGCCACCTACGTTATACTTATGTACCCCTAATCTGCTGCCCCTAACCCCGCTGACCCCTGTATTACATTTATTAACCCCTAACCTGCCCCCCACAACGTCGCCGCCAGCTACTTAAAATAATTAACCCCTAATCTTCCGACCGCAAAGCGCCGCCACCTACGTTATCCCTATGTACCCCTAATCTGCTACCCCTAACACCGCCGACCCCTATATTATATTTATTAACCCCTAATCTGCCCCCCTCAACGTCGCCGACACCTGCCTACACTTATTAACCCCTAATCTGCCGAGCGGACCTGAGCGCTACTATAATAAAGTTATTAACCCCTAACCCGCCTCACTAACCCTATCATAAATAGTATTAACCCCTAATCTGCCCTCCCTAACATCGCCAACACCTAACTTCAATTATTAACCCCTAATCTGCCGACCGGAGCTCACCGCTATTCTAATAAATGGATTAACCCCTAAAGCTAAGTCTAACCCTAACACTAACACCCCCCTAAGTTAAATATAATTTAAATCTAACGAAATAAATTAAAGGATTCCAAAACTTAGCATTTTTAAGTTTAAGAATATCATCACAATCGTATCACCAACCCTTATATATCAAAACTTACCTACTTTGACATGAAAACGAGCGTTAGAAACATAATAAAATTATATTTTTGATCTAGAGAATGATGTCACCGAAGCCAAACCCCCTGTTTATAGTGCCTTCAATACCAAAAAGAATATCCAATCATACTACGTTTTCGTGCATATAATTATTATCCTGTTTTGTCACCCGCCGCATGCGCAATACGATACGGTTATTCACACATGCACAGATTTTAGCTTTGAGTTTAGTTCATTTAATGCTCGTTATTGTAAGGGTCATTATCGCAGTGCAGTTCAATGTTCTTACCTGGCCTATTCCACTTTAACATCTGTCTGCACATATCGATTCAGACGGTCTGCTGTTTCAATGGAGCGTGACATATTGGATGACGAGTTTATAAGATTGCGCATGCGCATTACGCACAAAATCAGACATTTTGATAACTCAGGTTATCATAAACGATTCGTGCATGAAAAATAATCTGAGAACAGTGGGTTTGGAAATCAATAAATTTTTGGAGCAGCATATCTATATAACAGTAAGAATCTGACACGCAATGCTAATTACAAATATAATTATTATATATGGATAGAGCGATTAAACCAAACTTTTTTTCAAGGTTTAGTGTCCCTTTAACTCTTATTAAATAACTTATTCCTATTTAAAACTAAATACTTACCTTAAAATAAATCCTAATATAGCTACAATATAAATTATAATTATATTATAGCTATTTTAGGATTAATATTTATTTTACAGGCAACTTTGTAATTATTTTAACCAGGTACAATAGCTATTAAATAGTTAAGAACTATTTAATAGTTACCTAGTTAAAATAATAACAAATTTACCTGTAAAATAAATCCTAACCTAAGATATAATTAAACCTAACACTACCCTATCAATAAATTAATTAAATAAACTACCTACAATTACCTACAATTAACCTAACACTACACTATCAATAAATTAATTAAACACAATTGCTACAAATAAATACAATTAAATAAACTATCTAAAGTACAAAAAATAAAAAAGAACTAAGTTACAAAAAATAATAAAATATTTACAAACATAAGAAAAATATTACAACAATTTTAAACTAATTACACCTACTCTAAGCCCCCTAATAAAATAACAAAGCCCCCCAAAATAAAAAATTCCCTACCCTATTCTAAATTAATAAGTTACAAGCTCTTTTACCTTACCAGCCCTGAACAGGGCCCTTTGCGGGGCATGCCCCAAGAATTTCAGCTCTTTTGCCTGTAAAAGAATAAATACAATACCCCCCCCCCAACATTACAACCCACCACCCACATACCCCTAATCTAACCCAAACCCCCCTTAAATAAACCTAACACTAAGCCCCTGAAGATCTTCCTACCTTGTCTTCACCATCCAGGTATCACCGATCCGTCCTGGCTCCAACATCTTCATCCAACCCAAGCGGGGGTTGGCGATCCATAATCCGGTTCTGAAGAGGTCCAGAAGAGGCTCCAAAGTCTTCCTCCTATCCGGCAAGAAGAGGACATCCGGACCGACAAACATCTTCTCCAAGCGGCATCTTCGATCTTCTTCCATCCGGAGCGAAGCGGCAGGATCCTGAAGACCTCCAGCGCGGAACATCCATCTGGACCGACGACTGAAAGACGAATGACTGTTCCTTTAAGGGACGTCATCCAAGATGGCGTCCCTCGAATTCCGATTGGCTGATAGGATTCTATCAGCCAATCGGAATTAAGGTAGGAATTTTCTGATTGGCTGATGGAATCAGCCAATCAGAATCTAGTTCAATCCGATTGGCCGATCCAATCAGCCAATCAGATTGAGCTCGCATTCTATTGGCTGATCGGAACAGCCAATAGAATGCGAGCTCAATCTGATTGGCTGATTGGATCGGCCAATCGGATTGAACTAGATTCTGATTGGCTGATTCCATCAGCCAATCAGAAAATTCCTACCTTAATTCCGATTGGCTGATAGAATCCTATCAGCCAATCGGAATTCGAGGGACGCCATCTTGGATGACGTCCCTTAAAGGAACAGTCATTCGTCGTTCAGTCGTCGGTCCGGATGGATGTTCCGCGCTGGAGGTCTTCAGGATCCTGCCGCTTCGCTCCGGATGGAAGAAGATCGAAGATGCCGCTTGGAGAAGATGTTTGTCGGTCCGGATGTCCTCTTCTTGCCGGATAGGAGGAAGACTTTGGAGCCTCTTCTGGACCTCTTCAGCACCGGATTATGGATCGCCAACCCCCGCTTGGGTTGGATGAAGATGTTGGAGCCAGGACGGATCGGTGATACCTGGATGGTGAAGACAAGGTAGGAAGATCTTCAGGGGCTTAGTGTTAGGTTTATTTAAGGGGGGTTTGGGTTAGATTAGGGGTATGTGGGTGGTGGGTTGTAATGTTGGGGGGGGGGTATTGTATTTATTCTTTTACAGGCAAAAGAGCTGAAATTCTTGGGGCATGCCCCGCAAAGGGCCCTGTTCAGGGCTGGTAAGGTAAAAGAGCTTGTAACTTATTTAATTTAGAATAGGGTAGGGAATTTTTTATTTTGGGGGGCTTTGTTATTTTATTAGGGGGCTTAGAGTAGGTGTAATTAGTTTAAAATTGTTGTAATATTTTTCTTATGTTTGTAAATATTTTATTATTTTTTGTAACTTAGTTCTTTTTTATTTTTTGTACTTTAGATAGTTTATTTAATTGTATTTATTTGTAGCAATTGTGTTTAATTAATTTATTGATAGTGTAGTGTTAGGTTAATTGTAGGTAATTGTAGGTAGTTTATTTAATTAATTTATTGATAGGGTAGTGTTAGGTTTAATTATATCTTAGGTTAGGATTTATTTTACAGGTAAATTTGTTATTATTTTAACTAGGTAACTATTAAATAGTTCTTAACTATTTAATAGCTATTGTACCTGGTTAAAATAATTACAAAGTTGCCTGTAAAATAAATATTAATCCTAAAATAGCTATAATATAATTATAATTTATATTGTAGCTATATTAGGATTTATTTTACAGGTAAGTATTTAGCTTTAAATAGGAATAATTTATTTAATAAGAGTTAATTTATTTCGTTAGATGTAAATTATATTTAAGTTAGGGGGGTGTTAGTGTTAGGGTTAGACTTAGCTTTAGGGGTTAATACATTTATTAGAATAGCGGTGAGGTCCGCTCGGCAGATTAGGGGTTAATAATTGAAGGTAGCTGTCGGCGATGTTAGGGAGGGCAGATTAGGGGTTAATACTATTTATGATAGGGTTAGTGAGGCGGATTAGGGGTTAATAACTTTATTATAGTAGCGCTCAGGTCCGCTCGGCAGATTAGGGGTTAATAAGTGTAGGCAGGTGTCGGCGACGTTGAGGGGGGCAGATTAGGGGTTAATAAATATAATATAGGGGTCGGCGATGTTAGGGCAGCAGATTAGGGGTACATAGGGAGAACGTAGGTTGCGGCGGTTTACGGAGCGGAAGATTAGTGGTTAATAATAATATGCAGGGGTCAGCGATAGCGGGGGCGACAGATTAGAGGTTAATAAGTGTAAGGTTAGGGGTGTTTAGACTCGGGGTACATGTTAGAGTGTTAGGTGCAGACGTAGGAAGTGTTTCCCCATAGGAAACAATGGGGCTGCGTTAGGAGCTGAACGCTGCTTTTTTGCAGGTGTTAGGTTTTTTTTCAGCTCAAACAGCCCCATTGTTTCCTATGGGAGAATCGTGCACGAGCACGTTTTTGAGGCCGGCCGCGTCCGTAAGCAACTCTGGTATCGAGAGTTGCATTTGCGGTAAAAATGCTCTACGCTCCTTTTTTGGAGCCTAACGCAGCATTTGTTTGAACTCTCGATACCAGAGTTAATTTTATGGTGCGGCCAGAAAAAAGCCCGCGGAGCGTTAACAGCCCTTTTACCGCCAAACTCCAAATCTAGGCCTTTGAGACTTACTTCCTCTATCTTTTGCAGTTATTGGGTGTCCCTGCCATTAATATAGATTGTAGTTTTAAGTTCCCGAATGCATGGAATCTCACGCTTCATATGAGAGTGACTAGCAAAGCTAAAACAGAAGCCATCGGGACGTAACTACAGTGGGTGCAGAGGTCGTCACTGCTTTTTTCAATAAAAAACGTTGACCTGCCACTGCCTGCACTGATATCATGTGAGTGTGACGTGATGCTTCACTAGTGTCTCTGACTACAGGGGTTAGTGTTTCTGTTTTACCCATTGATGTTTATGTGTCTGTGTATGTATGTATGTGACTGTGTGTGTATTTATGCATGTATGTGTGTGTGTGTATGTGTGTATGTATGTATTTATGTGACTGTGTGTGTATTTATGCATGTATGTGTGTGTGTATATGTTTGTGGAACCAGCAAATTACAGACCTTGTTACTACAGCATGGGGGGGCGGGGGGTAAACAGTGTCACTATATAGTACCACTATATACAGTACAGGGGGCTGGACCATGTCACAGACTACTGTGGTCACTTTATAAAGTACTTGGACGGGTAAGGTCAGGCTGTGTCACTAACTCACTATATACAGTACTGGTGGGTTAAAAAAGTGTCACTATATACAGTAATAGACTGTGGGCACAGGGAACCTCCTTTTGCAGACATGTTATCTGATTCACATTTTTTTTTCTGTGTTAAATGTTAAAAAAAAAAAGATATGTATTAAATTCACCTTTTGGGGGGGCTTCTTAGATTCTTGCATCTGGGCCCTGTGGTTTCTAGTTACGCCTCTGGAAGCCATAAAGACTCTATCACACCTGTGAAGTACAGTTGGTACTGGTGCACATCCATTTGTAAATAAACAAAACATTATTAACCTCTTAAGGACATATGACGGAATTTTTCCGTCATAAAACAATTGAGCAAACTGAAAGCTGTGTCCTTAAAGGGTTAAATGCTGCAAAATTGCCTGCAAAATAAATCACTCAATGTGGCCATATTCTACTTACCCAGTCAATAACATATTAGGTGTCCCAATGTTGACAGGACAATACCTTTATGGGCTGAATCATTCTCTAAAATAGAATTTGACTCCCTTGCTTTATATACAGCTTCTGATACACTGTCATTTCTTATTTACAATACAAATCACACCTTTGCTATTGCAAAGAATGCTTTTCCTATCGTGATTGTTGATGCAAAACCGATAATCCACCTTAAAAGTGGAAATGACAACAGAGAAGGTGAGGGAGGAGGAGTAGGGGGTAAACAAAAGCTCACAGCAGATTTGCTAGAAGTATTATCCCAAGCCCCCTTGGAAAAAAGTGGAGCAAGCACATTTTTCAGATGTGTTTTTACAGAAAGTGAAAGCAAAATAAGTAATGAATGTATTTTGCAAACATGTTTCAATTTCAATCATTAAACATGTTATGCATTGATGTTGTTTAATGTTCCTTTAATGTACACATTATTACATATAGTTGTAATTTTTAGCCAGACAATAATATAATGTTACAATGACATGCTCTGCTGGTCCCTAGTGGCATTTCTTCTGGGTGTTTAACCCCTTTTTTAATATCTCCTCAACATTTATGAGATGTTGCAACTTTGGGTTTGAGGTGTCCTGAATTGCAGTCTGGGAAATCTTGTCACTGTAACATAACATGTGAAGCTCAGGTTCAACTACTAGTTTGAGTTTAGTCCTAAAACGACTGCAAAATAGCTCCCCCTGCTGGGGAAATAAGAAGCTCTGTTCACTGAATGCAAATTGCTATATTCAGTAATTATTATTATTATCGGTTATTTGTAGAGCGTCAATAGATTCCGCAGTGCTAATTCAGTTACTCTTTTAGTAGGTACAATTGCACCTCATCACGCTGATTATAATATATTTACATTTTACGAATAGGTAACTGTTAAATAAATAACATAATTTATGTAAGAACTTACCTGATAAATTCATTTCTTTCATATTAGCAAGAGTCCATGAGCTAGTGACGTATGGGATATACATTCCTACCAGGAGGGGCAACGTTTCCCAAACCTCAAAATGCCTATAAATACACCCCTCACCACACCCACAATTCAGTTTAACGAATAGCCAAGAAGTGGGGTGATAAGAAAAAAGTGCGAAAGCATATAAAATAAGGAATTGGAATAATTGTGCTTTATACAAAAAAATAAAAACCACCACAAAAAAGGGCGGGCCTCATGGACTCTTGCTAATATGAAAGAAATGAATTTATCAGGTAAGTTCTTACATAAATTATGTTTTCTTTCATGTAATTAGCAAGAGTCCATGAGCTAGTGACGTATGGGATAATGATTACCCAAGATGTGGATCTTTCCACACAAGAGTCACTAGAGAGGGAGGGATAAAATAAAGACAGCCAATTCCTGCTGAAAATAATCCACACCCAGAATAAAATTTTAATGAAAAAACATAAGCAGAAGATTCAAACTGAAACCACTGCCTGAAGTACGTTTCTACCAAAAACTGCTTCAGAAGAAGAAAACACATCAAAATGGTAGAATTTAGTAAAAGTATGCAAAGAGGACCAAGTTGCTGCTTTGCAAATCTGATCAACCGAAGCTTCATTCTTAAACGCCCAGGAAGTAGAAACTGACCTAGTAGAATGAGCTGTAATCCTTTGAGGCGGAGTGTTACCCGACTCAACATAGGCATGATGAAATAAAGATTTCAACCAAGATGCCAAAGAAATGGCAGAAGCTTTCTGGTCTTTTCTAGAACCGGAAAAGATGACAAATAGACTAGAAGTCTTTCGGAAAGACTTAGTAGCTTCAACATAATATTACAAAGCTCTAACAGCATCCAAAGAATGCAATGATTTCTCCTTAGAATTCATAGGATTAGGACATAATGAAGGAACCACAATTTCTCTACTAATGTTGTTAGAATTCACAACCTTAGGTAAAAAATTCAAAAGAAGTTCGCAGCACCGCCTTATCCTGATGCAAAATCAGAAAAGGAGACTCACAAAAAAGAGTAGATAATTCAGAGACTCTTCTGGCAGAAGAGATGGCCAAAAGAAACAAAACTTTCCAAGAAAGTAATATAACGACCAAAGAATGCATGGGTTCAAAAGGAGGAGCTTGAAGAGCCCCCAGAACCAAATTCAAACTCCAAGGAGGAGAAATTGACTTAATGACAAGTTTTATACGAACCAAAGGTTGTACAAAACAATGAATATCAGGAAGATTAGCAATCCTTCTGTGAAAAAGAACAGAAAGAGCAGAGATTTGTCTTTCAAGAAACTTGCGGACAAACCTTTATCTAAACCATCCTGAAGAAATATAAGTCTTCCAGACTCTATAATATATCTCTCTAGATACAGATTTACGAGCCTGTCACATAGTATCAATCACAGAGTCAGAGAAACCTCTTTGACCAAGAATCAAGCGTTCAAACTCCACACCTTAAAATTAAGGTTTTGAGATCCTGATGGAAAAAAAGAACCTTGAGACAGAAAGACTGGTCTTAACGGAAGAGTCCACAGCTGGCAAGAGGCCATCCGGACAAGATCCGCATACCAAAACCTGTGAGGCCATGCTGGAGCTACCAGCAGGACAAACGAGCATTCCTTTAGAATATTGGAGAATACCCTTGGAAGAAGAACTAGAGGCGGAAAGATATAGGCAGGATGACACTTGTAAGGAAGAGATAATGCATCCACTGCCTCCGCCCGAGGATCCCGGGATCCGGACAGATACCAGGGAAGTTTCTTGTTTAGATGAGAAGCCATCAGATCTATTTCTGGGAGTTCCCACATTTGAACAATCTGAGGAAATACCTCTGGGTGAAGACCATTCGCCCAGGTGCAACGTTTGGCGACTGAGATAATCCGCTTTCCAATTGTCCATACCTGGGATATGAACCGCAGAGATTAGACAGGAGCTGGATTCCGCCCAAACCAAAATTCGAGATACTTCTTTCATAGCCAGAGGACTGTGAGTCCCTCCTTGATGAATGATGTATGCCACAGTTGTGACATTGTCTATCTGAAAACAAATGAACAACTCTCTCTTCAGAAGAGGCCAAGGCTGAAGAGCTCTGAAAATTGCACGGAGTTCCAAAATATTGATCGGAAATCTCACCTCCTGAGATTCCCAAACCCCTTGTGCCGTCAGATACCCCCACACAGCTCCCCAACCTGTAAGACTTGTATCTGTTGAGATTATAGTCCAGGTCGGAAGAACAAAGAAGCCCCCTGAACTAAACGATGGTGATCTGTCCACCATGTCAGAGAGTGTCGTATAATCGGTTTAAAGATATTAATTGAGATATCTTTGAGTAATCCCTGCACCATTGGTTCAGCATACAGAGCTGAAAAGGTCGCATGTGAAAACGAGCAAAGGAGATCGCATCTGATGCGGCAGTCCTAAGACCTAAAATTTCCATGCATAAGGCTACCAAAGGGAATGATTGTGACTGAAGGTTTTGACAAGCTGATATCAATGTTAAACTTCTCTTGTCTGACAAGGACAGAGTCATAGACACTGAATCTATCTAGAAACCTAAAAAGGTTACCCTTGTCTGAGGAATCAATGAACTGATTGGTAAATTGATCCTCCAACCATGAACTTGAAGAAACAACACAAGTCGATTCGTATGAGATTCTTCGAAAATGAGAAGACTGAGCAAGTACCCAGATATCGTCCAATAAGGAAATACCAAAACCCTGTTCTCTGATTACAGAAAGAAGGGCACCGAGAACCTTTGAAAAAAATTCTTGGAACTGAGGCTAGGCCAAACGGTAGAGCCACAAAACTGGTAATGCTTGTCTAAAAAGAGAATTTCAGACACTAAAAGTGATCTGGATGAATCGGAATATGCAGATACACATCCTGTAAATCTATTGTAGACATATAATGCCCTTGCTAAACAAAAGGCAGGATAGTCCTACAGTAACCATCTTGAATGTTGGTATCCTTACATAACGATTCAATATTGATAGATCCGGAACTGGTCTGAAGGAATTGACCTTCTTTGGTACAATGAAGAGATAAAATAAAACCCCAGCCCCTGTTCCAGAACTGGAACTTGCATAATTACTCCAGCCAACTCTAGATCTGAAACACATTTCAGAAATGCTGAGCCTTTGCTGTGTTAACTGGGACACAGGGAAAGAAAAAAATCTCTTAGCAGGAGGCCTTAACTGAAGCCAATTCTGTACCTTTCTGAAACAATGTTCTGAAACCAGAGATTGAGAACGGAATTGATCCAAATTTCTTTGAAGAAAACGTAATCTGCCCCATACCAGCTGAGCTGGAATAAGGTCCGCACCTTCATGGGTACTTAGGAGCTGGCTATAGGTTTTCTATAAGGCTTGGATATATTCCAAACTGGAAATAGTTTCCAAACTGATACCGCTCCTGAGGATGAAGGATCAGGCTTTTGTTCCTTATTGTGAGGAAAGGAACAAAAAATGATTATTAGACCTAAATTTACCTTAGATTTTTTATCCTTTGGTAAAAAAGTTCCCTTCCTTCCAGAAACAGTTGAGATAATAATTTATTACCCTGGAAAGAAAGGGAAAGCAAAGTTGACTTAGAAGACATATCAGCATTCCAAGTTTAATCCATAAAGCTTTTCTAGCTAAAATAGCTAGAGACATATACCTGACATCAACTCTAATGATATCAAAAGATGGTATCACCAATAAAATTATTAGCATGTTATAGAATAATAATAATGCTATAAAATTATGATCTGTTACTTGTTGCGCTAAAGCTTCTAACCAAAAAGTTGAAGCTGCAGCAACATCCGCTAAAAATATAGCAGGTCTAAGAAGATTACCTGAACATAAGTAAGCTTTTCTTAGAAAGGATTCAATTTTCCTATCTAAAGGATCCTTAAATGAAGTACTATCTGCCGTAGGAATAGTAGCACATTTAGCAGGAGTAGAGACAGCCCCATAACCTTAGGGATTTTGTCCCAAAAAAACTCTAATCTGTCAGATGGCACAGGATATAATTGCTTAAACGTTTAGAAGGAGTAAAAGAATTACCCAAATTATTCCATTCCCTGGAAATTACTTCAGAAATAGCATCAGGGAGATTAAACACTTCTGGAATAACTACAGGAGATTTAAAAACCTTATTTAAACGTTTAGATTTAGTATCAAGAGGACCAGAATCCTCTATTTCTAATGCAATTAATACTTCTTTAAATAAAGAACGAATAAATTCCATCTTGAACAAATACAAAGATTTATCAGCATCAACCTCTGAGACAGAAACCTCTGAACCAGAAGAACCATTATCAGTATCAGAATGATGATGTTCATTTAAAAATTCATCTGAAAAAAGAGAAGTTTTAAAAGACTTTTATGTAAACTAGAAGGAGAAATAACAGACATAGCCTTCTTAATGGATTTAAAAAATAAAATCTCTTATGTTTATCAGGAACACTCTGAGTATTAGATGTTGACGGAACAGCAACAGGTAATGTAACAGTACTAAAGGAAATTTTATCTGCATTAATAAGTTTGTCATGACATGCAATACAAACAACAGCTGGAGAAACAGATACCAAAAATTATAGCAGATACACTTAGCTTGGTAGCTCCAGCACTAGACAGCGATTTTCCTGTAGTATCTTCTGACTCAGATGCAACGTGAGACATCTTGCAATATGTAAGAGAAAAAACAACATATAAAGCAAAATTGATCAAATTCCTTAAATGACAGTTTCAGGAATGGGAAAAAATGCCAAAGAACAAGCTTCTAGCAACCAGAAGCAATGAAAAAATAAGACTTAAATAATGTGGAGACAAAAGCGACGCCCTTATTTTTTAGCGCCAAATAAGACGCCCACATTATTTGGCGCCTAAATGCTTTTGGCGCCAAAAATGATGCCACATCCGGAACGCCGACATTTTTGGCGCAAAATAACGTCAAAAAATGACGCAACTTCCGGCGACACGTATGACGCCGGAAACGGAAAAGAATTTTTGCGCCAAAAAAGTCCGCGCCAAGAATGACGCAATAAAATGAAGCATTTTCAGCCCCCGCGAGCCTAACAGCCCACAGGGAAAAAAGAGTCAAATTTTTGAAGGTAAGAAAAAATGATTAATTCAAATGCATTATCCCAAATATGAAACTGACTGTCTGAAAAATAAGGAAAGTTGAACATTCTGAGTCAAGGCAAATAAATGTTTGAATACATATATTTAGAACTTTACAAACAAAGTGCCCAACCATAGCTTAGAGTGTCACAGAAAATAAGATTTACTTACCCCAGGACACTCATCTACATGTTTGTAGAAAGCCAAACCAGTACTGAAACGAGAATCAGCAGAGGTAATGGTATATATAAGAGTATATCGTCGATCTGAAAAGGGAGGTAAGAGATGAATCTCTACGACCGATAACAGAGAACCTATGAAATAGACCCCGTAGAAGGAGATCACTGCATTCAAATAGGCAATACTCTCCTCACATCCCTCTGACATTCACTGCACGCTGAGAGGAAAACCGGGCTCCAACTTGCTGCGGAGCGCATATCAACGTAGAATCTAGCACAAACTTACTTCACCACCTCCATCGGAGGCAAAGTTTGTAAAAACTGAATTGTGGGTGTGGTGAGGGGTGTATTTATAGGCATTTTGAGGTTTGGGAAACTTTGCCCCTCCTGGTAGGAATGTATATCCCATACGTCACTAGCTCATGGACTCTTGCTAATTACATGAAAGAAAACATCATTTTAACATTTAAATACATTGTTGTTTAATAAAGTTCAAGACCTAGAAAAAGAAACCAAAACCTTTAGCTTAGATGTTTTCTTTTTTTTAAATCAGAATACAAATAAATATTTTATCACCTTATTATAAAAAAAGGCTTCTGGTCACTCATCTAGCTAAATCTGAGATCTCTTCCTAGAAGACATGTAAAATATTTGTTTGAGATTCATCTTTTATTATAAAAAAAATAAATAATCTTTAGTTTCCGGTGATATTTGACAATGAGGGCTTTGGTTAGGCCGCATTTTGACAACATGGTTTGTTTGTTTGTTAATGGAAATTTATTAGCCTCTTATTTCCTAACCTTAAAGGGATAGGAAGGTCAAAATTAAACTTGCCTGATTCAGATACAGCATGTCATTTTAAGACACTTTTACATTTGCTTCTGTTATGAAATATTCTTTGTTTTCTTGGTATACTTTGTTGAAAAGAATATGAGCATACCCAACTCTACTTGGAGCAAGCTGGTGATCATTTGTCCTTTGTCATTGGCTCACCAGTGTTCAGCTAGCTCCCAGAAGTGTATTGTTGCTCTGGAGCTGACTTTAAATATGTGTTTAGTACCTTTGTAAAATGTAAATAAAGAATGTATATGCATCAAAAGTGCAGTAATACAATTCTATATCATATTGGAACATTTACATTTTTTTACTTTTATATCTCTTTAAATTGATATCCATTTAAATAAAGTTAAAGTACTTGCGAGTGCTACTGCTACATTCTGCTCCTTGCATTTTAGATTGCATTGCAGGACTTCTCTCATGCAGCACCTACCCTCTGGAACGCTCTCCCTCGTGCTGTCAGGCTTTCCCCTAATCTGTCTTCTATTAAATGCTCCCTAGAGACATTTTTGTTCAGGGAACCCAACTCAGTAACAAATTAATACCACTTGCGTAAAATTTTCCCTCATCCAACTCCGTATTAACATTGTTCTCACCCTTGCAGTCCTCACCTCCTGTTTCTCCCCCTCCTACCCTTCTATACTGCAAGTTCTCACAACAATAGGGCCTCCTGTATTTGTTTGTCAAATTTTGTCTGGTTTCTTACAAGTTTTGTATCATTGTTTTATTTAAATGTACAAATGGACAGCGCTGTGGAATATGTTGGCCCTTTATAAATAAAGTATAATAATAACAACATATATAGCTCTTGAAAAAATAGAGAGACCACTGCAAAATCATCAGCTCCTCTGGTTTTACTATTTATATGTATGTGTTTGAGTAAAATTAACATTTTTGTTTGATTCTATAAACTACTTACATTTCCCCCAAATTCCAAAATATTATCATTTTTAAAACATTTATTTACAGAAAAACATAATTTATGTAAAAATTTACCTGATAAATTCATTTCTTTCATATTGGCAAGAGTCCATGAGCTAGCGACATATGGGATATACAATCCTACCAGGAGGGGCAAAGTTTCCCAAACCTCAAAATGCCTATAAATACACCCCTCACCACACCCACAATTCAGTTTAACGAATAGTCAAGTAGTGGGGTGATAAAGAAAGGAGTAAAAAGCATCAACAAAGTAATTTGGAAATAATTGTGCTTTATACAAAAAAATTCATAACCATCATAAAAAAGGGTGGGCCTCATGGACTCTTGCCAATATGAAAGAAATGAATTTATCAGGTAAATTCTTACATAAATTATGTTTTATTTCATGTAATTGGCAAGAGTCCATGAGCTAGTGACGTATGGGATATCAATACCCAAGATGTGGAACTGCACTCAAGAGTCACTAGAGAGGGAGGGATAAAAATAAACAACAGCCATTTTCCGCTGAAAAAATAATCCACAACCCAAAATATAAGTTATTCTCATAATGAAAAGAAAAACTTAAAACATCAGCAGAAGAATCAAACTGAAACAGCTGCCTGAAGAACTTTTCTACCAAAGACTGCTTCTGAAGAAGCGAATACATCAAAACGGGATAATTTAGTAAATGTATGCAAAGAGGACCAAGTTGCCGCTTTGCAAATCTGATCAACTGAAGCTTCATTCTTAAAAGCCCACGAAGTGGAGACTGATCTAGTAGAATGAGCTGTAATTCTCTGAGGCGGGGCCTGACCCGACTCCAAATAAGCTTGAAGAATCAAAAGTTTTAACCAAGAAGCCAAGGAAATAGCAGAGGCCTTTCCTAGGACCAGAAAATATAACAAATAGACTAGAAGTATTCCTGAAATCTTTAGTAGCTTCAACATAATATTTCAAAGCTCTTACCACATCCAAAGAATGCAAGGATCTTTCCAAAGAATTATTGGGATTAGGCCACAAGGAAGGGACAACAATTTCTCTACTAATGTTGTTAGAATTCACAACCTTAGGTAAAAATGTTAATGAAGTCTGCAAAACCGCCTTATCCTTATGAAAAATCAGAAAAGGAGATTCACAAGAAAGAGCAGAAAGCTCAGAAACTCTTCTAGCAGAAGAGATGGCCAAAAGGAACAACACTTTCCAAGAAAGTAGTTTAATGTCCAAAGAATGTATAGGCTCAAAATGAGGAGCCTGTAAAGCTCCCAAAACTAAATTAAGACTCCAAGGAGGAGAGATTGATTTAATGACAGGCTTAATACGAACTAAAGCCTGTACAAAACAGTGAATATCAGGAAGTTTAGCAATCTTTCTATGAAATAAAACAGAAAGAGCAGAGATTTGTCCCTTCAAAGAAATTGCAGACAAACCCTTATCCACGCCATCCTGAAGAAACTGTAAAATTCTAGGAATTCTAAAAGAATGCCAAGAGAATTTATGAGAAGAACACCATAAAATGTAAGTCTTCCAAACTCCATAATAAATGTTTCTAGAGACAGATTTACGAGCTTGTAACATAGTATTAATCACTGAGTCAGAGAAACCTCTATGACTTAGCACTAAGCGTTCAATTTCCATACCTTCAAATTTAATGATTTGAGATCCTGATGGAAAAATGGACCTTGAGACACTAGGTCCGGCCTTAAAGGAATTGGCCAAGGTTGGCAACTGCACATCCGAACAATATCCGCATACCAAAACCTGTGGGGCCCTGCTGGAGCCACCAGCAACACAAACGATTGTTCCATGATGATTTTGGAGATCACTCTTAGAAGAAGAACTAGAGGCGGGAAAATATAAGCAGGTCGATAACACCAAGGAAGTGTCAGCGCATCCACTGCTTCCGCCTGAAAATCCCTGGACCTGGATAGGTATCTGGGAAGTTTCTTGTTTAGATGTGAGACCATCAGATTTATCTCTGGAAGACCCCACATCTGAACAATTTGAGAAAACACATCTGGGTGGAGAGACCACTCCCCCGGATGTAAAGTCTGGTGGCTGAGATAATCCGCTTCCCAATTGTCTACACCTGGGATATGAACCACAGAAATTAGACAGGAGCTGGATTCTGCCCAAACAAGTATCCGAGATACTTCTTTCATAGCTTGGGGACTGTGAGTCCCACCCTGATGATTGACATATGCCACTGTTGTGATATTGTCTGTCTGAAAACAAATTGGAAACAGATTCCTTGGGGGAAGGATTTGGTTTTTGTTCCTTATTTTGACAAAAGGAAAAAAAACTATTAGAAGCCTTAGATTTACCCTTAGGTCTTTTATCCTGAGGCACAAAAACTACCCCCAGTAACACAGTTGAAATAATAGAATCCAACTGAGAACCAAATAAATTATTACCTTGGAAAGAAAGAGATAGTAATCTAGACTTAGATGTCATATTAGCATTCCAAGAGTTAAGCCACAAAGCTCTTCGAGCTAAAATAGCTAAAGACATGGATCTACCATCAATTTTGATAATATCAAAAATAGCATCACAAATAAAATGATTAGCATGTTGCAGTAACCGAACAATGCTAGGTAAGTCAGAATCCAATTCTTGTTGCGCTAAATTCTCCAACCAAAAAGTTGATGCAGCTGCAACATCAGCCAAAGAAATTGCAGGCCTGAGAAGATGACCTGAATATAAATAGGCTTTCCTTAGATAAGATTCAAGTTTCCCATCTAAAGGATCTTTAAAAGAAGTACTATCTTCCATAGGAATAGTGGTACATTTAGCAAGAGTAGACATAGCCCCATCAACTTTGGGGATCTTTTCCCAAAACTCTATTGAACTTGCTGGTAAAGGATACAATTTTTTAAACCTTGAAGAAGGAATAAAAGAAGTACCCGGCTTATTCCATTCCTTAGAAATCATATCAGAAATAGCATCAGGAATAGGAAAAACCTCTGGAGTAACCACAGGAGGTTTAAACACAGAATTTAAACGTTTACTAGTTTTAATGTCAAGAGGACTAGCTTCCTCAATATCCAAAGTAATTAACACTTCTTTTATCAAAGAACAAATATACTCCATTTTAAATAAATAAGTAGATTTGTCAGTGTCAATATCTGAGGAAGGATCTTCTGAATCAGAGGAGGATAATTCATTATGTTGTCAGTCATTTGAAATTTCATCAACTTTATGAGAAGTTTTAAAAGACCTTTTACGTTTATTAGAAGGCGGAAATGCAGACAAAGCCTTCTGAATAGAATCAGTAACAAATTCTTTAAAATTCATAGGTATATCATGTACATTAGAAGTTGAAGGAACTGCAACCGACAATGTACTATTACTGATGGATACATTATCTGCATGTAAAAGTTTATCATGACAACTATTACAAATGACATTCAGGGATATAATCTCCACAATTTTACAACAAATACACTTAGCTTTGGTAGAACCGATGTCAGGCAGCAAAGTTCCAACAGATACTTCTGAGACAGGATCAGATTGAGACATCTTGCAAAATGTAAAAGAAAAAACAACATATAAAGCAAAATTATCAATTTCCTTATATGACAGTTTCAAGAATGGGAAAAAATGCAAATAGCATAGCCCTCTGACATAGAAAAAGGCAAGAGGCAAATAGCAAAGGGGTATTAAATAAATGAAATTTTTTTGGCGCCAAGTATGACGCACAATGTAACTGAAATTTTTTGGCGCCAACATCCGGAAATGACACACTCGCATCACTAACGACGCAACCCTGTGTAAGGACTCGCCGTCAACTACGACGCCGGAAATGACGAACTTCAACGGACATACTTTCGTGCCAAAAAAATTCTTGCGCCAAGAATGATGCAATAAAGTCTAGCATTTGGCGCACCCGCGGGCCTAATACTGCCCGCAATTTGCAAGAAAGATGTAGTCAATTTGAAAAAAAGACTAAACATCAGGTAAGAAACAATATTTCTTTATATGTTTATTTTCCCCAAATATGAAACTGACAGTCTGCACAAGGAAATACATGAACCTGACTCATGGCAAATATAAGTACAATACATATATTTTTAACTTTATATAAATGCATAAAGTGCCAAACCATAGCTGGGGTGTCTTAAGTAATAAAAAACATACTTACCAAAAAGACACCCATCCACATATAGCAGATAGCCAAATCAGTACTGAAACAGTTATCAGTAGAGGTAATGGTATATGAGAGTATATTATCAATCTGAAAAGGGAGGTAGGAGATGAATCTCTACGACCGATAAAAGAGAACCTATGAAATAGATCTCCCGTGAGGAAAACCATTGCATTCAATAGGTGATACTC
>NC_069503.1:1019198747-1019321903 GCF_027579735.1 Bombina bombina
GAGCTGTTTATCTCATGGCAATGCCCTACAAAAGGCCCTTTTAAGGGCCCCCCAAAAGGCCTGTTTAAGGGCCCTTGGTAGTTTGGGGGGTGGGTTTTGTATAGTGTTAGGGGGTGTTTGTATTCTTTTTAAAGTAAAAGAGTTGTTTATCTCAGGGCAATGCCCTACAAAAGGCCCTTTTAAGGCCCCCCCAAAGGCCCTTTTAAGGACCCTTGGTAGTTAATTCTAGAGTAGGGTTTATATTTTGGGGTGTTTTTTTAAGGGTATTAGAATAGGATTAATCTTTATTTCTTTTGATAATTTCGTTGTTTTTTTTTTGTAATGATAGGTTTTTTTAATTTTGTGTAATGGTAGTTTTTTATTTTTGGTAATGTTAGGTTTTAGTGTAAGGCAGGTTAGGTTTTATTTCACAGGTAAGTTTGTATTTATTTTAACTAGCTAGTGAGCAGATAATTAATATTAGTTATTTTAGTTATATCCTATATAATAAAAGGCCAGGTATGTTTGTCAGATGCAGTCATGCGCAGTAGAGACAAACATACCTGGCCTTAATCAGTGTCGGCTTGGAGCGAGGCCAGTGACAGCTGTGAGGTCTGCCGCGTGAGAAGCGGCCGCGAGCTACATAGCACCAGTGTCGGCTTGAAGAGAGGTCAGTGACAGCTTAGGGAGGGCGAGGTACACAGCATATAAGCTGAACAGCAGTGAGGTCTGGCACGAGATAGGGAGAGCGAGGTACACAGCATACAAGCCGTGATGGGGGCGTGCCAAGGGGGCGTGGCCTCGCCAGAGTGCGCAGGAGGGGTGTGGCCAGCGGGAGAGCCCAAAACAGAGGAGGGAAAGAAAGAGAGCAGAAGAGGGGGAGAGAGAGCGCAAAAGAGGGGGAGAGAGAGAGCAGAAAAGAGGGCTAGAGAGCTCAAAAGAGAGGGGGAGAGAGCTCAAAAGAGAGGGGGAAAGAGAGTTTTAAAGAGAGGGGGTAGAGAGAGCGCGAAAGAGAGGGGGGAGAGAGCTCAAAAGAGAGGGGGGAGAGAGAGAGCGCAAAAGAGGGGGAGAGAGAGAGCAGAAAAGAGGGCTAGAGAGCTCAAAAGAGAGGGGGAGAGAGCTCAAAAGAGAGGGGGAAAGATTTTTAAAGAGAGGGGGGAGAGAGCGCGAAAGAGAGGGGGGAGAGAGCTCAAAAGAGAGGGGGGAGATAGAGCGCAAAAAAGAGGGGGGAGAGAGAGAGCGCAATAGAGGGAGAGAGAGCACAATAGAGGGATAGAGAGTGCAAAAGAGAGGGGGGAGAGAGAGTGCAAAAGAGAGGGGGAGAGAGTGCAAAAGAGGGGGAGATAGAGAGCGCAAAAGAGAGGGGGAGAGAGAGAGCGCAAAAGAGGGTGGAGAGAGAGCGCAAAAGAGAAGGGGGAGAGAGCACAAAAGAGAGGGGGGAGAGAGAGCGCAAAAGAGAGGGGGGGAGAGAGAGCAAAAGAGAGGAGGGAGAGAGAGAGCGCAAAAGAGAGGGGGAGAGAGTGCAAAAGAGGGGGGGAGATAGAGAGCACAAAAGAGAGGGGGAGAGAGAGACCGCAAAAGAGGGTGGAGAGAGAGCGCAAAAGAGAAGGGGGAGAGCGCAAAAGAGGGAGAGAGAGAGCGCAAAAGAGAGGGAGAGAGAGCACAAAAGAGAGGGGGGAGAGAGAGCAAAAGAGAGGGGGGAGAGAGAGCAAAAGAGAGGGGGAGAGAGAGCAAAAGAGAGGGGGAGGGAGAGAGAGCAAAAGAGAGGGGGAAAGAGAGCAAAATAGGGGAGAGAGAGAGAGAGCAAAAGAGGGCGAGAGAGAGACAGAGAGCAAAAGAGGGGGGAGAGAGCAGATGTGGGGGGGAAGAGAGAGAGCAAAAGAGGGGGGGAGAGAGAGCAAAAGAGGAGGGAGAGAGTACAAGAGGGGAGAGAGAGAGCAAAAGAGAGGGGAAAGAGAGCAAAAGAGAGGGGGGCGAGAGAGAGAGAGCACAAAAGAAAGGGGAGAGAGAGCAAAAGAGGGGGGAGAGAGAGAGGAAAATAGGGGAGAGAGAGCAAAAGAGGGCGAGAGAGAGAGCAAAAGTGAGGGTGGAGAGAGCAAAAGAGGGGGGAGAGAGAGCAAAATAGGGGAGAGAGAGAGAGCAAAAGAGGGCGAGAGAGAGCAAAAGAGGGGGGAGAGAGCAGATGTGGGGGGAAGAGAGAGAGAGAGCAAAAGAGGGGGGAGAGAGAGAGCAGAAGAGGGGGGAGAGAGCACAAGAGGGGAGAGAGAGAGCAAAAGAGAGGGGGAAAGAGAGCAAAAGAGAGGGGGGAGAAAGAGAGAGAGCGCAAAAGAGGGGGGAGAGAGAGCAAAAGAGGGGGGAGAGAGAGAGAGCAAAATAGGGGAGAGAGAGCAAAAGAGGGCGAGAGAGAGCGCAAAAGAGAGGAGGAGAGAGTGTAAAAGAGGGGGGAGATAGAGAGCGCAAAAGAGATGGGGAGAGAGAGCGCAAAAGAGGGTGGAGAGAGAGCGCAAAAGAGAAAGGGCAGAGAGCACAAAAGAGAGGGGGGAGAGAGCACAAAAGAGAGGGGGGGAAAGAGAGCAAAAGAGAGGAGGGAGAGAGAGAGCGCAAAAGAGAGGGGGAGAGAGTGCAAAAGAGGGGGGAGATAGAGAGCGCAAAAGAGAGGGGGAGAGAGAGACCGCAAAAGAGGGTGGAGAGAGAGCGCAAAAGAGAAGGGGGAGAGAGAGCGCAAAAGAGGGAGAGAGAGAGCGCAAAAGAGAGCGGGAGAGAACACAAAAGAGAGGGGGGAGAGAGCGCAAAAGAGAGGGGGGGAGAGAGAGCAAAAGAGAGGGGGAGAGAGAGCAAAAGAGAGGGGGGAGAGAGAGCAAAAGAGGGGGGGAGAGAGCAAAAGAGAGGGGAAAAGAGAGCAAAAGTGAGGGCGGAGAGAGCAAAAGAGGGGGGAGAGAGAGCAAAATAGGGGAGCGAGAGAGAGCAAAAGAGGGCGAGAGAGAGAGAGCAAAAGAGGGGAGAGAGCAGATGTGGGGGGGGAGAGAGAGAGAGCAAAAGAGGGGGGAGAGAGAGAGCAAAAGAGGGGGGAGAGAGCACAAGAGAGGAGAGAGAGAGCAGAAGAGAGGGGGAAAGAGAGCAAAAGAGAGGGGGGAGAGAGAGAGAGCACAAAAGAAGGGGGAAAGAGAGCAAAAGAGGGGGGAGAGAGAGAGAGCAAAATAGGGGAGAGAGAGCAAAAGAGGGCGAGAGAGAGAGCAAAAGAGGGGGGAGAGAGCAGATGAGGGGGGAAGAGAGAGAAAGAGCGAGCAAAAGAGGGGAGAGAGAGCACAAGAGGGGAGAGAGAGAGCAAAAAAGGGGAGAGAGAGCAAAAGAGGGGGGAGAGAGAGCACAAAATAAGGGGGAGAGAGAGAGAGAGCGCAAAAGAGAGGAGGGAAAGAGAGGGAGCAATGGTTGGAACCGCGGTACCTAAAAAATTGGCCCATGTACACGGACTTTTGGACTAGTTAGTTATATTGTAGCTAGCTTAGGTTTTATTTCACAGGTAAGTATGTATTTAGTTTTAAATAGGAAATATTTAGTAAATTATTGTAAGTTTAATTTAGATCTAATTTAATTATGTTAAAGTTAGGGGGGGTTAGGTTTAGGGTTAAGGTTAGGGGTTAATATAGTTTAATTTAGCTTGTTGCGATGTGGGGGGGCTGGCAGTTTAGGGGTTAATAGGTTCATTTAGTTAATAATTGTAAATTTAATTTAGCTATATTTTTATTATGTTAAAGTTAAGGGGTGTTAGGGTTAAGGTTACGTTAGGGTTAGGTTTAGGGTTATTTTAGGGTTAGGTTTAGGGGTTAATATAGTTTAATTTAGCTTGTTGCGATGTGGGAGGCTGGCGGTTTAGGGGTTAATATCTTTAGTATAGTGGCGGCGATATCGGGAGCGGCAGATTAGGGGTTAATAATTTTATTTATGTAGCGCGATATCAGGGACGGCAGATTAGGGGTTAATAACTGTAGGCAGGCATTGGCGTTGTTGGGGGCAGCAGATTAGGGGTGTTTAGACGTAAGGGTTTATGTTAGGGTGTTAGCTTTAAACAGTATTTTAATTTCCCCATAGACATCAATGGGGCTGCGTTACGGAACTTTTGTTTCCGCAATCGCAGGTTTTTTTTTTTTGCCGGCTCTCCCCATTGATGTCTATGAGGAAATTGTGAAAGAGCACGTCCAACACAGCGCTCTGATTGTGTGCAGTATGGAGCTTGACGCAACCATATGCAAACTTGTAATAGCAGCGCTATAGAAAATGAAATAACGTAACTTTTGTTGCACTCGTTAATTTCTCTATAGCGCTCAAAACTCGTAAGCTAGCTGTTAGTTTGCAAAAGTTATTTAAAAATACTGTTTCTGCTTATTGTTTTTTTTAGCTTACTGCAGTTTATCAAGCACTGGGTTTAACATGTGCAGTTTGTCTTGGAAAAAAACGTTTGTCTAGGCGTAAAAGACAATGGCCAACATGTACTATGGCGTCATATTTATCGCATTACATGAATCAAATTATCCTGCCATAGTTTGCGCCTTGCGGAAACAAGTCCATCACTCAAATTTACTCTAAATCCTTTGAATAAAGTTGCGTCTAATCAGTCGTGATGATAAGAGGATTATTAATAACTTTGAAACTTTGCTTGGTGCAAAAATGAAAAGTTACTAACCTGTCTACTTTTCATATGTCAATTTTGTAACCAACGTGAGCAGAAAGCAGGAAGATAAGGGCAGATAACATGTATAAGAAAGAAGTTTTCCCTGAACAGATCAATAACTTTTTATGCCAGTTGTGTATTTTATTTGTAACAGAGAAAAAATGGCTGCTGCTTCAGAGTCTGGGAAACCAAGAAAGAAAGAAACACGAAGGTTTCTCATCAATTGATATGATAAATGTATATATCTAATTTCTTATTATTAAAGGTGCCACAGGTCAACAAACTACAGAGATAGGGACATCAAATAGCTTCTGCATCAGGCTCATATAGTTGGCCATCAACCTCTACACAGTCGGCTACACCCGAAGGAATAGTTTATCACCAATATGACCTATATATAGGGTCTATATTGAACATCAGCCACAGTCTGTCATTTGCAGATACATTACTAGACATTTAAAGTAGTACCCCTGACACTGCAGTAGGAAAAGGGCAGCAGTAGGTGTTTCATTTATATAAGTAGTTTAAAGTAACACTTGTTAAAATAAAAAAAAGAGAAAATATATTAAATATTTTATTATTTTCTTTACAGCTTATGTTGGGCGTCTCTTCCATTCTATGATAAACAGTTCACCAAGACTTTTTGAAGGTAAGAATGTATTAAATAAATGCAAAAATAAATAAATAATTCCTTTGTTAATGTCATTCAGCTAGATTACGAGTTTCGTGCTATGAGTGAAAAAGCATTGTTATGCTTCATAACGCTGCTTTTTCCCTAACGCCGATATTACAAGTCTTGTAGGTATAGGTGTACCGCACATCTTTTAGGCTGTCACGCAACGTCAGTATCGCACTTTAAAAAAAAGTCCTTTTTCAATGGGACTCCCATAGCGCCGGTATTACGAGTTTGCCTGGGATGCCAAAAAGTGAGCGGTACAAGATCTAAAGTCAGTAGTTATAAAGGTTTACGTTACAAAGCTGTACCATAAAACTCATAACTAAAGTGTTAAAAAGTACACTAACACCCATAAACTACCTATTAACTCCTAAACCAAGGCCCTCCCGCATTGCAAACACTATTTAAAGATCATTAACCCCGCCCACACTGCCGCTATAATAAACCTATTAACCACTAAACCACAAGCCCCCCACAACGAAATAAACTAAAATAAATTATTAACCCCTACAAATCTGACCTCTCACATCACTAACTCTCCATAAATATATTAACCCATAATTTGCCGCTCCCGACATCACCACCACTAAAAAGAATTAACCCCTATTCCGCCGCTCCCCAACATCGTCGACACTATAATAAACCTATTAACCCCTAAACCACCGCCCTCCCACATCGCAAATACTATTTAAAGATCATTAACCCCTAATCTGCCGTCTGCCCACACCACTGCTACAATAAACCTATTAAACACTAAACCGCAACCCCCCACAAAAAAATAAACTAAAATAAATTATTAACCCCTAAATATCTGACCTCCCACATCACTAACTCTACATAAATATATTAACCCCTAATCCTAACCCTAGCATAACCCTAACCCTAAGTCTAACCCTAACGTAACCCTAAGCCTAACGCCCCCTAACTTAAATATAATTAAAATAAATCTAAATAAACTTTACAATTATTAACTAAATAATTCCTATTTAAAACTAAATACAAACTTAAATGTAAAAAAAAAAACCTAAGCTAGCGGCAAAATAACTAATAGTTATATTGTAGCTAGCTTAGGTTTTATTTTTATTTATTTATTTTAACTAAGAGCGGAAGATTAGGGCTTAATAACATTAGGTGGCGGCGATGTCGGGGGCGGCAGATTAGGGGTGTTTAGACATGGTTTTTATGTTAGGGTGTTAGGTTTAAACATAACTTTTTCTTTCCCCATAGACATCAATGGGACTGCATTACGGAGCTTTTGTTTCCGCGATCGTAGGTGTTAGGCTTCTTTTTTGCCGGCTCTCCCTATTGATGTCTATGGGGAAATCATGCACGAGCATGTCAAAGCAGCGCTTGTATTTGGGTGCGGTATGGAGCTCAACGCCACCATATCGCCCGTACAAGCCTGCTTTTTGTAAACTTGTAATAGTAGCGCTATAGGAAGGTGAAATAACGCTACTTTTGTGGCTGTCATTAATTTCCCTATATCGCTGAAAACTCGTAATCTAACTGATTATTTGTACTACTTTTATAATTAATTTTCCATCAAATTTCTAAATATATGGTAACAGTTAATTAAAGGTAAATGAGACCCAAATATTTTCAATCATGATTCAGACAGTGCGTATCATTTTAAAGTACTTTCAAAATAACATATATTATCATTTTAGCATTATCTTCTTGGTATCCTTTGTATGCTGTAATAAATGTAATATACATTTGATACAACAAAGTAACGTAATTGAAGTCTATTTAACTGCTCATCCAACTTTGTAGAAATGTGTAAATTGTAATAAAAGCATTATACATTTAGGATAAAACACTGTAGCATTTTTCAAGATTATTTGAAATTAGGAAATTATGAAAACCAAAATACTTGAAAAAAGGGTTTTATGGCAGGAAGCATTACTGTATATGTTAATCAAATATTTAGCATTTTAATACATTCCAAAAAGACGGTCAGCAGTTTATAAACATAGCCCTTGGACTTGTAGCTGGGTCCTAGATAATGTATGAAGGTTGAAAGATTGCATGAAATCAGCGGAACACTTAGTAGTCCTTTGTTGTCAAGACCCAGAAGTTTAGGCCATATACACAACCAAAAAGTAGTCAAGGAAAAAAGTGACTTCATAATCACCAGATCAATCCTAATAAGTTAGAAAGGTCTAGGGTAATATGATATTTTCTATGATGTATCTAAAAGTACACCAATATAAAAGATTTTAAAAAAAGGTTGTTACCAATAAAGAGAATAAGGGCTTGATTCTAAAAACTTTTCTGGGTCAGATGTGAAAAATCACAGACACTTGCAAGGAATTCTGTAAAAAAAAAGTAGGTGTCACTGTGAGTTGCAAGATGCCTCCCTTAGAAAGTAATGGAGCTAGCTAGAAAGATAAACTTTGCTGGGGAGAACGAAGTTGGTGGGGAACATGGGGTAAAAATTAAATCCTGCTTGGAGGGTACAGTATCTCAAAATCGCCTTTTCATATGCAGTTATTTCTCTATTAGGATAATTAGTACTTTGCATATTTTGCCACAAAAAAAAAAACAGTGAGAACTGCAGGGGGAGAAATATTTACAGAATATGCCAGACATTTCAGCTACTGTTTAGCCCACTAACAGAGGTGGGGAAACATATTTTACAATAATACTCGTCTGAATTTTACATTATGAATACAAATGTAAGTTGTTTTTTTTTGCAGTTTTTTGCAGTGTTTTTATTACTATTTCTTTTGTGCACCTTAAATCATTTTTTTCCTACATAATTTCAATATGAATTTAAAAATTTTCATAAAACACGTTTTTTTTGCAGAATCATTTTGTTACAATTTTTTATGTGATTTAACAATACAATTTTTTACTGCGTGTTTTTATTTCAAAATTTAATTCATTTATTTTATATATGTGGATTTTAAATTACGATATTTTTGGTGAGTCTTATTGTAATGTATATGTTGCCTTCAAATACTTAAAATCAGGGAACACTTCTTTGTGAGACAAACTGTTCTCAAAGCTTCACATAAAAGGAAAAGCATTTTACAGAATCTCAAGGTACTAATAGTGCATAGCTCCCTAAATTATTGTTATTTTCTAATAGTACGTATGTCAGGTACCTGTATGTATCTTATCTATATGCCCATAAACTGTATATCTAGTCCTATAGATATACAGGTATAGCTATTTATTTTACATTAACATTATCAAATATATATTTCATTATAAAACTTAAAAAAAATTATATGTGAAGAACATAGGAATGTAAAATATGCTTAATGTGCTTTGTATTTCTAATGCGGTGTTGTGTTAGGGCATATTAGGAATTAGGAATCTTAAAGTACGTTCTTGAAATATTAAATATAAAATATGAAAAAATATTAATAATAATTCTTAAAAAATTATTATACATACTGTAAAGAATTCTAGATAATCCATAGAAAATTTAAAAATAGTGCATCGTTAATGGATGAATTATATTACCAGGGGAACTTTCACTACCACTACCCACCATTTTCTAAATCCCCCTCTGAGATTAGCTGTGCCCTCAGACAGGGATATAACAGAAACCTTTGCAGTAGCAGCTCAGGACAAGTAATACATCTCATCATTTGAGGAAATTGAAATATGATTTTATATATGCTTACTTGCTGCTACCCATTTTAATGGAAATTAATAAAGATTGAATGTTTAATATCTTTACATGTTCCTAACCTCCAAACAAAAGGGTAAGAGTGCTCATTGCGGTATCCTGTCCAGCTTCTTTGCTGGAATTTGTATAAAATGTCTATGTTTTGATACACAGCACCTTCAAACACAAGCTACAAGCGTACACCATTTCACATTATACGCTAATAACCACTATAGTGTTCCCTTTGCTCTAATAGGAGTAATACCATTGCTTCTTTCTAGCTATACGACAGTAGTGTTTCTAGCTAACACATTTTAAAAGGGTTAAATAAGTGCCAAATGCCATATTAAAAGTTATTTTTCTGGACATATGCAATGAGGTGATATTAAATAAATGGAATAATTGAATTAGAAATAAAAGTGAAGTCCAACTGATTATTAAACTGCTAATATGATGTCTGCTTAATCTTCCAATAAAATAGTGTGATTTTGATATTACGAATTGGATAAGTTGCCTGTGACAGTTATAATAAATAAATATGTGGATGCATAAGTGTACAATGTGACTGATTGTATCACCATAAGTGTACAATTCAATTAAGTAAATGTATTACTGTAGCTAATAACATACTGTCCTATCACTTCTGTTAAATAAAATTACAGTTTCCATCGGTTTTTATATATTATATATTATCCCAAAATGAATCCAGGTTTTTAAACTTATTCTGTTTATAAAAATGCATAAAAATGATTATGATCATTTGTTGTAGGTGATTGCATTGCATCAAGTATGTGAACCCATTTACACTCTGCTTTTTGTTTAAAGGGACATTCCTGTCAAAATTTAAAGGCACATGGATAAATTACACATTCGAATAGAAACATATTTGTAATATTCACATATTGGCAAAAATTCTTCTAGTTAAAGTTATCACTGTTTTAGTGCCAATATTTTTCTCTGCATGTGCATGTGAAGCATAGCTACCTATTCTCAGTGCACCAGCATTTTAAATACTGTAGCTGCTCAGATATAAAGTCAGAAGAAAATATGCACCAATGAGGCGTAGTATCTGCTGCAGTAAAAAATGTTTATTGTACAATCCGAAAGTAATGTACAGACAAAGTCACAGTGGAGAACGCCTGACGCGTTTCGCGCATGCGTAGATGCGCTTCATCGGAGGCTAATTAGAATCTGAATGTGACAGCTTTTAAACAAACATTCTACCAATCATATGTGAGTTTGAATATGAGCCAATGGTGTGATTGCCCAGTGTAGCTGTTATAAACATAAATCAGTTCAATAGTGAACGGAATAAGTTATTTTTGTTTATTACCGCAAATTATAGCCGCACTGGGATGTCAGACCTGAAAGAGTTCTTCTTCCTGGCTCCTATTAGACATACTTATATACATATTAGATATTCAATATAATAACAAAAAATGTATACATTCTAAGATATCCGTAGTGACAGATAATGAATCTCTAAGTGAAATTAACATACAGGCTAAAGACATATGATGAACAATTGTGTATAGTATAAATACTTATACTTAACGTGAAACACTTACTGTCTTAGATGATTACTACATAATGTCTGCCTAAAAAATGCCTAGTCACTGCTAGTAAAACAAAACGGAAAAAATATAAAGGACATCCTGTCATAAAAAGTAAATAAATAAAACTAAATACATGTACATCGCTCATATTCATAATAAAAAATCAACAAAATACAGATAATATTCAACTGACTCACTAATTGGACATTCTATTCCTACTTTGAATCATATAATGCCCTGAAAGATGATGTAGCCCTTGTCCTATGTGGTTAGGGCAAAATTCACTCTGGTTAAGCCATTTATTATTGCCCATTAGTCTAATAGATTGAGACTTAGTCTAATGTCGATATCTAAGGTCAGCTAAACAAGGGGTCCTGGGTAGTCATCTCGAGTGAGTGTATAATCAGTAATAGAAGCTAATAGATAAAAAAATATAAAAATGAATATAGGGAATGGATAAAATAAAATCTAAATATAAAGTGTAAAAATGAAATGAATTAAAGGATAAAGCAAAATAGTCCAGGGAAAGGGATGGAGGAATAAAGCATATAAAATATGTCATAGAAAACAAAGGATAAAAATAAGGTTTAGAGTAAGACTAAGAATGGAGTTTAAAATTCAATTTCAGACTTCAAACTTCAAAGGGAAGACCCTAGGTTGTAATATGGTGTATCAATGTATTGTGTGTTTTCAGCTTATATTGAGTGGAAATAAGGGGGTCATAGAGATGAGATAATGGTCACTAAGATTTAATTGAACTAGCAAGACTTTATCCAATAGGTAGTATCATTAAATGAGATTATATGATTGGGGGTGTATTATGTATTCTATTTTTAAGTTTATGGTGGTATTCTCAGAGGTATTACTTATACAAATAGGTCTACATCTAATCTCCTATTTATACCGTGAGGGTATCTAGTGTCTAATTTGAGTATCCAAAACACTTCTCTTTTGAGTAGTTTGGCTGTCTTGTCCCCTCCTCTTGCATTATTTATGATTCTCTCAATGCCAGTGAATGAGAAATAATCAGTGCCTATACCATGTTGGCGAAAGTGTTTCGCTACAGGGGTCTTAGGCTCTTTTTCAGTTAAGGATAAGAGATGCTCCCTAATTCGATCTTTTAGTGGACGTGTCGTAATCCCAGTGTATTGCTGAAAACAATATTGGCATGTGACCAGATAAATGACATATTGTGATGTACAATCTATCCTCTGTCTAATATTATAAGTTTCTTTTGTATTCATTGATGAAAATGTGTTAGTTTTTTGTGTGTATTCACAGCTTTTACATGGTCTGTGACCACATTTAAAGAAACCTGGGTTTGGGGTTAGCCAATTGTCTATGGGTTGTGATTTTTCTGAAAATTTCTTGCTAGTTATGTCTCCTAATGAAGGTGCTTTTTTTGCTACAAATTTTATCCCTTTGGATACTATTTCTTTTAAAGTGTCATCACTTTTTAGAACCGTGAGATTACTTTTGATGACTTTACAAATTTTATAGTACTGATTACTAAACTTAGTGGAAAAGACAATATTGTCATTGTCGATTCCTCTGTCTTTCTTATTAAACAGGCTATTCCTTGGTAATCTCTCAATTTCTTTATTGATATTATGAAGTTTGTGTTTATTATAGCCTCTTTTAATGAGTCTATCAGTTAACTCTTTAGACTCTGCTCTGTATAGATCAAGATTAGAACAATTCCTGCGAAGTCTTAGGTATTGTCCTTTGGGTATCCCCTTTTTCAGGTGTGGTACATGACATGAATCTGCTCTAAGGATAGTATTCCTAGAGGTCGGTTTTCTATATGTAGATGTAATGATGTTTAAATTAGAATCATCAACACTGAGTTTTAGATCTAAGTATTCAATTATTTGTGCATCACTCTTATAGGTGAAACTTAGATTCATATTGTTAGTGTTGATATAAGATATGAATTGTTCTATGGTGTATTCATTATTTGTTGTATCCCAAATTATAATGAGGTCGTCAATAAAGCGACCATATAGTATAATATTGTTTTTGTATGGGAAATCAGCTGTAAAAATCATGTTCAGTTCCATATGCCCCATGTATATGTTGGCATAAGCCGGGGCAAATTTAGCGCCCATGGCCGTGCCACGTTTCTGTAGATAATAATTGCCCTCATGTACAAAATAATTATGTTTCAATAAGAATTCTGCTGTCTCTACAACATAAGTAATGAAGCCTGTTTCAAAATCAGTGTGTCTTAATAGCATCTCATTCAGTGCTGTTAATCCTGCTGTGTGGGGGATACTAGAATACAGTGCAGCTACATCAATTGTAAGCCAAATATATCCCTTCTTCCATTTAATGTTACTTAATTGTTGGATGAGGTGGCTGCTGTCTCTTATGTACCCTGGTAAAGTTTGTACAAGTGGTTGTAACAAGTGGTCCAGCCAGCCTCCAAGCCTCTCACACAGGGAACCCTGGCTGGCCACAATGGGTCTTCCAGGTGGTTTAGAAAGGTTTTTGTGTATTTTAGGGGCTATTTTGAAATTCGGTACAATTGGGGCTGCAACCAATAGAAAAGATATTAAATCCTGTGTCATGTATCCATATTCATTGGCTGTGTCTAAGTGACTTTTCAGTTGTTTACTGAAAGATATGGTGGGATTAAAAGTTAATTTTATATATTGGTCATTATCTGTAAGCTGATTGTTTATTTCCTCCAAGTAGTCACTGGTATTGAGGAGGACGATGGCCCCCCCCCTTATCAGCTTTGGTTATGACTAAATTGGGGTTGTCTTTTAAGTCTTTGAGAGCTTTTCTCTCCCCATAGTTCAGGTTGTCCTTCACTTTGCATTGTGTATTGGTGTGTAGAGTTTTGTTAAGTTCAGTCAGTTCTTTTTCTACTGATCTCTGAAATAAATCTATTAAGTGATCTCGTGCATGTACTGGGTAAAAATGTGATTTATCCTTAAATGTGTAGTGGTAGGGGGTATTAGTTGTTTGTCCTGATGGGCGGATAGAGTGCTGTTGTAGTGACGTGAGGGTGGTGATATCTGTGAGGTCAGATAGCCAGTCGGACTTGTATCATGTCAGCAGTTAACAAATTGATTCATTACCAGATGGTACGAGCACCTTAGGCTCTCTGAGCAAATGCTGGTGCATACATAAATTCAATTTTGAAACAGATATAGCTTTTATTAGAAGCACTTTTGAAATACATGTATATTACAAAAACATATTCTATTCACAACTGAAATGCATCTGTGTGGATTCCAATTTTGGCTGGAATGTCCCCTTAATATCTGTTCCTCCTATACCCATATTATCTCAGTGCCTACACATGACAGATCTTGTTACTTTTGTTTGTTTGTAAAAAAAATGATCATCAACACTTGTGAGATCTTTAATCTCTTTTCTGCATTCTTTATATTTCTGATAGTCTTGTATGTAGTTTCCTGGTTGTCATGGTTACATAGATTTTTTGCATGTACCTTTGAGGCTATATACTACTCCCTCAGTAGAACAACTCATCTATCTATTCATTTTGTGTCTTCTATTAAAACTGTCACAACAGTTACATGTACAGTCTCGGGTTGATTGATATTCTTGTTTTACCTGAGAATAAATGACTATGGGCTAGTTTATGAATGAAGCGCTATTTATTTCTCCTGTTCACACATTAACGCCACTCGACTTCTGCTTTTTGCTCAGTTAGCGGGTATTACAAGTTGAACGAAAAGTTTTTTTGCTCACGTGCTACCGCGACTCTTGAAAAGAGCCAAAATTAGAATATCGCCACTGCGTTAACGTGCTCCCCCATAGACTTCAAAAGAGCGAGAAAACACCCATGCTCGCACAATAGCCCGAATCACCATAAGGCCCCTACTCTAATAACCCTTAAACCACCATGGCCCACCTAAAAATACCCCACTACACTTATAACCCACCCAAAAAAAAATTCACTAAACCCTAAAGATAATACTCACCAAAGTTGTATCTTGCTCCTACATGGGGGCGGCGGTCCATCTTCCTCCAAGTGGTGGTCCTCTATCTTTATCCTTCTTCCTTTTTCCTTATCTTCAGATCTTCTGTCCCTGATGTCCTCTTCATGTGGTCACCCTCTGCACATTGAATTTTGGATGTGAGGTACCCCCTTTATATAGGAGTACTCTTGCATTTCTATTGGCTGATTTAATTTTCAAATTCAAATCAGCCAATAGAAAAAGCTTTCATTCTATTGGTTGATTTGAATATGAAAATGAAAATCAGTCAATAGGAATGCAAGGATACCCCTATATAAAGGGGGTACCTCACATTAAAATTTCAAAAGAAGATGAAGATAGAAGACTGCCACCAGGATGAAGATGGATCGCTGCCGCCAGGATGAAGATGGACCGCTGTTTCCACATTGGATCTAGATTCAACTTTGGTGAGTACCATCTTTGGGGTTTATTGAAAGGCTTTTTTGGGTGTTTTTTTTTGTTAGAATAGGGTTTTCATTTTCTTTTTGGGCAGCAAAAGAGCTTACTGCCCTTCAAAGGGCAATGCCCAACCAAATGCCCTTTTCAAGGGGGTGAAGAAACTTGTATTGTAAACAATCCTTAATAAAGTCCAGCACCAAAGTGATGTGGGTGTGCACGCCACAAGGTTACTGCTTCCTTTAAGTAGTAGATATAATGTCCAAAGAAAGGCAAGCACCACCAAGAATTCAAGAATTTTTCATTTTATTCCATTCACCAGGAGCAGGTAAAATACAGCAAGACTACATTTCGGGTTACATACCCTTAGTCATGTCTAAGGGTATGTAACCCAAAACATAGTCTTGCTGTATTTTACCTGCTCCTGGTGAATGGAATAAAAAGAAAAATTACTGAGTTCTTGGTGGTGCTGCCTTTCTTTGGACATTATATGGAAACTTGTATTATAAAATGGGTTAGTCATTTTTGTATGAAAAAGAGCTAAATCACTTTTATTGCAATGCCCTACAAAAAGCCCATTTAATGGCTATTGCTATAGTTTAGTGTTAGTGGCTTGTGGTGGTTTATGGGTTAATATTGTAGTTGGGTACTTTGCGGTGTGAATTGAGGCAGTTTAGAGGTTAATAGTGTAGTGGGATAATTTGTGGTGGGGTTGTGGCAGTTTAGGGGTGAGTAGTGTAGTGGGGTACTTTGCAGTGGGGTTGTGGTGGTTTAGAGGTTAATAGTGTAGTGGGGTACTTTGCGGTGGGGTTGTGGTGCTTTAAGGGTTAATAGTGTAGTGGGGTAATTTGTGATATGGGAGTGTGGCAGTTTAGGAGTTAATAGAGTAGTTAAGTGCAACTGTTTCCTACGACAAAACATTTAGTTTGCACGTTAAAGGCTAGTTTACAAGTGGAGCCCCACGCAACCGGCCAATTTGCCTGTTTGTGGGCCCACAATAAATACAGCCAGCCATTACAAGTGGTTGGTTATTGCTACCGCAAGCTCGCAGTAGCAATTAGTGCTTATAAAATTAACCAAAGATCATGGGTTATTATTGTAGTTGGGTACTTTGCAGTGGGAATTGAGGCGGTTTAGGGGTTAATAGTGTAGGTAGTGGGATACTTTGTGGTGGGGGTTGTGGCAGTTTAGTGGTAAATAGTGTAGTGGGGTACTTTGCAGTGGGGATTGTGGTGGTTTAGGGGTTAATAGTGTACTGGGGTACTTTGCAGCGGGGTTGTGGCGCTTTAAGGATTAATAGTGTAGTGGGGTATTTGTGACATGGGAGTGTGGCAGTTTAGGGGTTAATAGAGTAGTTAAGTGCAACTGTTGCCTACGACCAAACTTTTAGTTTTCACGTTAAGGGGTAAATTACAAGTGGAGCCTCCGCAACCGGCAAATTTGCCTGTTTGTGGGCCCACGATAAATAACCAGCCATTACAAGTGGCTGGTTATTGCTACTGCAAGCTTGCAGTAGCAATCAGTGCTTATAAAATTAACCAGAGATCAGATCTTTGGTTAATTTTATAAATGTGCCCCAAATGCTCCCAGAATACAATGTAGTGTATTTTATTTAAAAAAATAAAATGATAGCATTTTTATTTTTTAATAAAATAACTTTACTAGGCAGTATTTTGGGGGTAAAGTTGGTGGGAGTGGGGTGTTAAAAAAATGAAAGTGCCTTTACATTGCGGTCTATGGGAACTTTGTGTTCCCATTAAATATATATATATATATATATTTATGTGGTAATATGTGCATATATTAATAAATAAATATATATGTATATAAGCATATACATATATATTTACAATTTGCTGCCATCACTGCGTGACTTACCCCCTTCGCTATGCTAGTTCTCATGCCATCTCTGACAGCATGATAACGAGGCTCCCATTGGAGCCTATGGAAGCGTGCTTTTGTGAAGCCAATGCTTCCCAGCAATGCGGTTGCAAGCTCACGTTCGCATTGCTGTCAACAACATTACCGTGCGCTAGTATAACGAAGTGGAGCGCAAATATTGCTTTCACGTTAGCTACATTTAGCGCTCCACTTGTAATCTGGTCCTAAATGCATTGGGGCTTGAGCAATCACATTTACTTTCAATTTGTAACATGAGCACATGTTTCTGCTCAATGCTGCCCATAGAAAATATGTGAAGCATAAATTACAGTGAGTTTGCATAAACGAATTTGCGGTAATTGAAACACTCCGCCAATTGGTAAATAAATTTGAGCAAAAAAACAGCGCACTCTCACGTTTGCGTTTACGCTACTCCAGCTAATGATAGTGCTCCACCAATATCTAGTCCTATGTGTCAATGTCCTTCAAGTTCTTTCATCCTCTAAAACGTATTTATCGTCTGTCACCCACTAAGGGCCAGATTACGAGTGGAGCTCAAAATATCTCTTATGCAAGTGCAATATTTGTGCACTTGTATTACAAGTTAAGTGCAATGTGCACCCCACAACCGCACACTTTAACCCCTAAAAACTGCTTTGTGCAGTTTTTTTTTTTATCACAAATAAAGATGCTAAAAAAATATTATTTAAAAAGGACACTCGCAAATTATTTTGGGGGCAATTGGGGGATATTTTTAAAATTAACCAGAGATCTGACTATTTGGTTGGTTATTTATGGTATATGTATATACATATATATATATATATATATATATATATATATATATATATATATATATATATATATATATGTGTGTGTGTGCGTACATATGTATTTAAGTGTTTTACTACATATTTACTGTACATATTTTACATATTTCCAATGTTGTTCACATGCAGGATAATTTTTCTTGTAAATACATATATATGTATATGTGTATGTAGCAATAATAGGAAAAATATTGCCAGCACTCTCCATTGGATGAAGTAAAAACAAGTCTTCGTTGGTCACAGGTTAAAAAACGGCAAAAACACGTCTGACATGTTTCAGCATATCTGCCTTAATCGTAAGCATTATCTAATTTAAAACATTACAAAATGTATAATACACACCGTTTAGCTATTGGCTACCTAGAATCATGTGACTAAACACCAAGACTACGAATTAAAGGTGGACTGTTGCTTATTCAATACATAAGAAAAGAACATTTTCAAAGTAAAAAGTGGTATGTGTATGAAACTATTCAAAATGCACAAAATACACAGCTATTAAAAATACAGTGAGTACAAAAGTATAATATAGAACTTCTAATGTTAAAGCATTGTCGGGTGATCAAAAAGCTCTTTATGTATACAAAGTATTAAGCGCAAGTATAGAAGCACAAATATAAAACCGCAAATATAAAAAGTTAGTAATTTAGAAGTATTTTCACTGGACTAAAGCTGACAAATATGTAAGCAAGCACATATATGAGAAACACATAATTATCAAAGCAATAGCGAGAATATGGTAAATTGATAATGTGATAATAATAATAATGTGATAATAAAATAATGAAAATATGAGAAAGACAGATAATGTACCTTTGCTTTATTCCCAAAAATTAATTAGGTCATGGCCCTTCCATTGTAAGGTTGTTGTCACATTGTTGTGTTCTACTATGAAGTGCCTTGCTAGCTCAGAACACTTGTCAGATCTTTTAATATCGGATAGATGTTGTCTGAACCTATCCTGTACTTCTCGTGAGGTACGGCCAACATACTGTTTTTTGTTGCAAGTGCACCAGATCAAATAAATGACATTTTTTCAACCAAATTGTCGCCCTGTTTTCAATAATCTATTTCTTGACTGCAGTTTTGTTTGATTCTAATAAATTGCCCTTTGGCAATAGAAAATTGGACCTGTTTTGGATGGTTACTCTTACCATATAGGAGAGGATTACATGCAATTGGTTTCCTATAGATAGTAGTTTCTAATCTATTGGTTTGCTGATTGAACATTAGAAGTAATGTCAAGATAGTTAATACTTTGGTTGTTAAACTCATAGGTAAATCTTAAGCCTAGTGGATTATCATTGAGGTACATAATGAAGTCACTCATACCTCTGTCACCAGACCACACAAACAACAAGTCATCAATGAAACGATGGTAGGTCCGAATAAATGATGCAAAGGAATTTCTGTCTCCATAAACATACATAGATTCCCAACAGCCCATAGTTAAATTTGCATACGAGGCGGCAAATTTTGCCCCCATAGCAGTACCACGAACTTGAAGGTAGAATGTCTCATTAAATTTAAAAAAATTATGTGATAACAGGAAATGCATGACATCCATAAGAAAATCAATAAAATCAGTAGTCAATTCAGAATAAATTGTGAGAAAGTGTCTAACTGCTCTCATCCCTACTTGATGAGGCATTGTAGAGTAGAGTAAAACGACATTGAACATAAGCTAACAGTCAAGGTGGTTGCAGTTAAATTTATCAAAGTTTTTCAGGACATGCTTGGTGTCCCTCAAGTAGCTTGGCAGTTTTAGAACTATTGGTTGGAGGATTCTATCCAGCCATTCCGATAACATTTGACATAAGGAGCATATGCCAGAAACTATAGGTTGCCTTTTTACTTCAGTAAGGGACTTATGGACCTTAGGCAAAATATGGAAAATGTGAATTACTGGTGGCGGGACAAGTAAATAGTCAAAGGTGTCCTTGTCTATATGTGGCCCTTTGAGATACCTTTTTGCTAGGAGTGTTCTAAGTTTGATCTTAAAGATATTGGTGTGATTCTGGCTGAGAGAGATGTAGTCCTCCCTGTTGCATAATTGTCTGTGTACTTCTTTAGTATGAGTCAATATCCC
Source organism: Bombina bombina (assembly GCF_027579735.1). Lineage (NCBI taxonomy): Eukaryota > Metazoa > Chordata > Amphibia > Anura > Bombinatoridae > Bombina > Bombina bombina. Next base: position 1,019,218,438 of record NC_069503.1, read on the forward strand.
ATACCACCATACTCCTGCCCTTGTCCGCTGATTTTATAATCAAATCTTTGTTTGCCTTTAAGGACTCCAGGGCCAATTTTTCTTCTTTTGAAAGATTTTTATTGGAACGCTTCTGTATGAATGATAGATTCACAAGATCAGTTTCAATTTTTTTTTGGTAATTGACCAAAATTTCACTCCTAGAGTGAATGGGGTAGAAAATAGACTTGGGCTTGAAACCAAAATGTGAATCTATTATACAATATGTCAAATTACTATCAAGTTCAAGTTCTGTCAAATTCTGAATATCTCTCAGTTCAGAAAAATTAAATACATTGTCACCAGAAGTATATGTAGTTGATATATTGTCAAGTTGTTTGGAAGAAAAATACTTCCTACGAGTTAACTGTCTGATGAATCTATTTACATCAACAAGTTTCTGAAAAAGATTAAATCGGTCGGTACAAACCCTAAGCCATAACTTAAAATCCTGGTTTCTGCATCACTAAGAACATGTGGCCAGATTATGAGTTTTGCGTTATGAACGGCTCGGTAATAATTTGCAAGTTATTGTCACCGCTCACCTCCCTATAGCGCTGCTATTACAGGTTTGCAAAAACCTGGCATTAGCAGGCAATATGGCAGCGTTGAGCTCCATACCGCACACAAATACCAGCGCTGCTTTGAGCTGGTTTTACGTGCTCATGCATGATTTCCCCATAGACATCAATGGGGAGAGTCGGCTAAAAAAAAGCCTAACACCTACAATAAAGGATTGTAAAGCTCCATAACGCAGCCCCATTGATTCCTATGGGGAAAGAAAATTTATGTTTACACCTAACACCCTAACATAAACCCTGAAACCCTCAAAACACCCCTAATCTGCCGCCCCCGACATCGCTGCCACCTACATTACACTTATTAACCCTAATCTGCCACCCCGACATCGCCACCAACTACATTACACTTATTAACCCCCAATCTGCTGCCCCCGACATCGCCGCCACCTACCTACACTTATTAACCCCTAATCTGCTACCCCCAATGTCGTCGCTACCTACATTACACTTATTAAACCCTAATCTTCCGTCCTCAATGTCGTCGCTACCTACCTACACTTATTAACCCCTAATCTGCCGCCCCCAATGCCGCCGCCACTATACTAAAGTTATTAACCCCTAAACCTAACCCTAAGTCTAGCCCTAAACCTAACAGCCACTAACTTTAACATAATTAAAATAAATCTAAATAAAAATTACAATTAATACCTAAATAATTCCTATTTAAAACTAAATTCGTGCCTATAAAATGAAACCTAAGCTAGCTACAATATAACTATTTACTAGCTACCTAGTCAAAATAAATACAAATTTACCTGTAAAATAAAACCTAACCTGTCTTACACTAACACCTAACATTACACTACAATTAAATAAATTACATTAATTAAATACAATTAACTAAATTACAAAAAAACACTAAATTACAAAAAATAAAAAAGAAATTATCAAATATTTAAACTAATTACACCTAATCTAATAGCCCTATCAAAATAAAAAAGCCTCCCCCAAATAAAAAAACCCTAGCCTAAACTAACTGCCAATAGCCCTTAAAAGGGCCTTTTGTGGGGCATTGCCCCAAAGAAATCAGCTCTTTTACCTGTAAAAAAAAATACAAACAACCCCCCAACAGTGAAACCCACCACCCACACAACCAACCCCCCAAATAAAATCCTATCTAAAAAACCTAAGCTCCCCATTGCCTTGAAAAGGGCATTTGGATGGGCATTGCCCTTAAAAGGGCATTTAGCTATTTTCCATTGCCCAAACCCTAAGCTAAAAATATAAACCCACCCAATAAACCATTAAAAAAACCTAACACTAACCCCTGAAGATCCACTTACAGTTTTTGACGACTGGACATCCATCCTCATCAAGCCGGGAGAAGTCTTCATCAAAGCGAGCAGAAGTCCTCAACGAAGCCGGGCGAAGTCTTCATCCAAGCTGCAAGAAGTGGTCCTCCAGACGGGCAAAAGTCTTCCTCCGATGCGGAGTGGCTCCATCTTCAAGACATCTTCAAGACATCTGGCCGGAGCATCCTCTTCTGTCGACTGCTACTGAAGAATGAAGGTTCCTTTAAGGGACGTCATCCATGATGGCATCCCTTGAATTCTGATTGGCTGATAGAATTCTATGAGCCAATCGGAATTAAAGTTGAAAAAATCCTATTGACTGATGCAAATACTGCTGAATTACTAACATTTTATATTTGTGGTTTTATATTTGTGCTTCTATACTTGCGCTTAATACTTTGTATACATAAAGAGCTTTTTGATCACCCGACAATGCTTTAACATTAGAAGTTCTATATTATACTTTTGTACTCACTGTATTTTTAATAGCTGTGTATTTTGTGCATTTTGAATAGTTTCATACACATACCACTTTTTACTTTGAAAATGTTATTTTCTTATGTATTAAATAAGCAACAGTCCACCTTTAATTCTTAGTCTTGGTGTTTAGTCACATGATTCTAGGTAGTCAATAGCTAAACAGTGCGTATTATACATTTTGTAATGTTTTAAACGAGATCATGCTTACGATTAAGGCAGATATGCTGAAACATTTCAGGCGTTTTCTCACCGTTTTTTTAACATTTTACAAATAAAGACTTGTTTTTACTTCATCCATTGGAGAGTGCAGGCAATATTTTTCCTATTATTGCTTCATTATACCTGCTGCCTGGCACCTCCACTTGAGTGGATCAGTCATTGCTGAATGGAGCCATCCAGGGTCATGTGGTGGAGGAGTGTCTGTTTCCAGTTTGGCGAATACGGAAGCAATCGGATACAGAGCTAATGGCAATCAGTGTACTATGTACTGATAGTGAATTATTAAGTGACTTTATGACATAGCACTATAATATTTATACTTTATAAAGGTGAACTAATTTAGGTCTCCTTACCCATTGGACCTATATGTGCTAAAACAATTTATTGTTACTTACCCAGACAATAAAATATTCACCCCTCAAAGCAGATTTTTGTGTTTTTTATTGGTTTTAATTCTTGTATAATAAGAGTTAAGTTATATATTTCTCTATCCTGATCACAATGTTTAATATTTTCAAATGACGTAGAGGTGTTCTCTTTTTATTAGGCTTTAACCCCTTAATGACTGGCTACATTCGCTTTCTTTCTATGGGGTGCCATTTTGAATAGTGCGGTCTCTCCACCAGCGGTGAGACCACGCTATTTTTTCAATCCATCTGGATAGGGGGGGGAGTAATAGCGCGGTCTTGCCACTCACGGGAGGACCGGCACTATTATAGGCACACAATCCCTTAAAGACCAGCAACATACAGTACATGCAGTCTTTAAAGGGTTAATAACAATGTATTTGTGGTAATAATAAAACACTGCACCCTATCCCATTAAAACTATAACAACAACAAATTTCCTTAATAATTGAAGGAAATGTCATTCACTCCAGTGGTATAACTTAGTAAATACTGTCTATTTCTACAAAATATCTGTCACAGCCATGCTCACTAAGACTACTAACACCTCCCTATGCTAGGTTAACAGTGGATTTGACAAACCTGTTTGGTATTTAATGCCTGACTTGCTGGCCCTCACATCAATCATTTAAAGATGCTCTGTCAGGATTGGACAGGGGAAGTTGTACACAAGAATGGTAATTTGTGTTTATTCTTTTTTCTTAAATAGTTTCTTACTTATTGCTACATAGCATTCAAAGTGGAATAAATTGTGAAAGAGTCCCTGTCATTTATCTTAGACTAAAAGTAATAGATAAATAGGACAAAAGTAAATAAAAATAGATAATTTTGAAGGGCATGTACACGTTGTTAATTAATTAATAAAATAATATAAATAAACAAATAAATACCTAAAACGGTTTTAATTGTCTTAAAAATTATTTAGTGTACCATAGTAAAATAATATTTATTTACATTTTATAAATAGGTTAATGGGTTTCATTCCATTCCAAAGGGGTATATGAATTTTTTAAAAATAGTTGCAGTTGAAATTTCTTTTCTTTTTTTTTTTAAACTTAATCCAGAGTAGCATTGCAAAGTAGAAACAAGAAATATTAATAAAAAACATCTGAATTAATATAACAATATTACCCAAAAGTAACGGCTAGATTTGGAGTTTGGCGGTAGATGGGCTGTTAACGCTCCGCGGGCTTTTTTCTGGCCGCACCATAAATTTAACTCTGGTATCGAGAGTTCAAACAAATGCTGCGTTAGGCTCCAAAAAAGGAGCGTAGAGCATTTTTACCGCAAATGCAACTCTCGATACCAGAGTTGCTTACGGACGCGGCCAGCCTCAAAAACGTGCTCGTGCACGATTCTCCCATAGGAAACAATGGGGCTGTTTGAGCTGAAAAAAAACACCTGCAAAAAAGCTGCGTTCAGCTCCTAACGCAGCCCCATTGTTTCCTATGGGGAAACCCTTCCTACGTCTGCACCTAACACTCTAACATGTACCCCGAGTCTAAACACCCCTAACCTTACACTTATTAACCCCTAATCTGCCGCTCCGTAAACCGCCGCAACTTACATTATAGCTATGTACCCCTAATCTGCTGCCCCTAACACCGCCGACCCCTATATTATATTTATTAACCCCTAATCTGCCCCCCTCAACGTCGCCGACACCTGCCTACACTTATTAACCCCTAATCTGCCGAGCGGACCTGAGCGCTACTATAATAAAGTAATTAACCCCTAATCCGCCTCACTAACCCTATCATAAATAGTATTAACCCCTAATCTGCCCTCCCTAACATCGCCGACACCTAACTTCAATTATTAACCCCTAATCTGCTGACCGGAGCTCACCGCTATTCTAATAAATGTATTAACCCCTAAAGCTAAGTCTAACCCTAACACTAACACCCCCCTAACTTAAATATAATTTACATCTAACGAAATAAATTAACTCTTATTAAATAACTTATTCCTATTTAAAGATAAATACTTACCTGTAAAATAAATCCTAATATAGCTACAATATAAATTATAATTATATTATAGCTATTTTAGGATTAATATTTATTTTACAGGCAACTTTGTAATTATTTTAACCAGGTACAATAGCTATTAAATAGTTAAGAACTATTTAATAGTTACCTAGTTAAAATAATAACAAATTTACCTGTAAAATAAATCCTAACCTAAGTTATAATTAAACCTAACACTACCCTATCAATAAATTAATTAAATAAACTACCTACAATTACCTACAATTAACCTAACACTACACTATCAATAAATGAATTAAATACAATTGCTACAAATAAATACAATTAAATAAACTAGCTAAAGTACAAAAAATAAAAAAGAACTAAGTTACAAAAAATAAAAAAATATTTACAAACATAAGAAAAATATTACAACAATTTTAAACTAATTACACCTACTCTAAGCCCCCTAATAAAATAACAAAGACCCCCAAAATAACAAAATGCCCTACCCTATTCTAAATTAATAAATTTAAAAGCTCTTTTACCTTACCAGCCCTGAACAGGGCCCTTTGCGGGGCATGCCCCAAGAAAATCAGCTCTTTTGCCTGTAAATAAAAACATACAATACCCCCCCCCCCCAACATTACAACCCACCACCCACATACCCCTAATCTAACCCAAACCCCCCTTAAATAAACCTAACACTAAGCCCCTGAAGATCTTCCTACCTTGTCTTCACCATCCAGGTATCACCGATCCGTCCTGGCTCCAAAATCTTCATCCAACCCAAGCGGGGGTTGGCGATCCATCATCCGGTGGCTGAAGAGGTCCAGAAGAGGCTCCAAAGTCTTCCTCCTATCCGGCAAGAAGAGGACATCCGGACCGGCAAACATCTTCTCCAAGCGGCATCTTCGATCTTCTTGCATCCGGTGCGGAGCGGGTCCATCTTGAAGCAGGCGACGCGGATCCATCCTCTTCTTCCGTTGTCTCCCGACGAATGACGGTTCCTTTAAGGGACGTCATCCAAGATGGCGTCCCTTGAATTCCGATTGGCTGATAGAATTTTCCTACCTTAATTCCGATTGGCTGATAGAATCCTATCAGCCAATCGGAATTCAAGGGACGCCATCTTGGATGACGTCCCTTAAAGGAACCGTCATTCGTCGGGAGACAACGGAAGAAGAGGATGGATCCGCGTCGCCTGCTTCAAGATGGACCCGCTCCGCACCGGATGCAAGAAGATCGAAGATACCGCTTGGAGAAGATGTTTGCCGGTCCGGATGTCCTCTTCTTGCCGGATAGGAGGAAGACTTTGGAGCCTCTTCTGGACCTCTTCAGCCACCGGATGATGGATCGCCAACCCCCGCTTGGGTTGGATGAAGATTTTGGAGCCAGGACGGATCGGTGATACCTGGATGGTGAAGACAAGGTAGGAAGATCTTCAGGGGCTTAGTGTTAGGTTTATTTAAGGGGGGTTTGGGTTAGATTAGGGGTATGTGGGTGGTGGGTTGTAATGTTGGGGGGGGGGTATTGTATGTTTTTTTTTACAGGCAAAAGAGCTGATTTTCTTGGGGCATGCCCCTCAAAGGGCCCTGTTCAGGGCTGGTAAGGTAAAAGAGCTTTTAAATTTATTAATTTAGAATAGGGTAGGGCATTTTGTTATTTTGGGGGTCTTTGTTATTTTATTAGGGGGCTTAGAGTAGGTGTAATTAGTTTAAAATTGTTGTAATATTTTTCTTATGTTTGTAAATATTTTTTTATTTTTTGTAACTTAGTTCTTTTTTATTTTTTGTACTTTAGCTAGTTTATGTAATTGTAGTTATTTGTAGCAATTGTATTTAATTTATTTATTGATAGTGTAGTGTTAGGTTAATTGTAGGTAATTGTAGGTAGTTTATTTAATTAATTTATTGATAGGGTAGTGTTAGGTTTAATTATAACTTAGGTTAGGATTTATTTTACAGGTAAATTTGTTATTATTTTAACTAGGTAACTATTAAATAGTTCTTAACTATTTAATAGCTATTGTACCTGGTTAAAATAATTACAAAATTACATAAGGATAACGTAGGTGGCGGCGCTTTGCGGTCGGAAGATTAGGGGTTAATTATTGTAAGTAGCTGGCGGCGACGTTGTGGGGGGCAGATTAGGGGTTAATAAATATAATATAGGGGTCGGCGGTGTTAGGGGCAGCAGATTAGGGGTACATAAATATAACGTAGGTGGCGGTCGGCAGATTAAGGGTTAAAAAAATTTAATCGAGTGGCGGCGATGTGGGGGGACCTCGGTTTAGGGGTACATAGGTAGTTTATGGGTGTTAGTGTACTTTAGGGTACAGTAGTTAAGAGCATTATGAACCGGCGTTAGCCCAGAAAGCTCTTAACTCCTGCTATTTTCAGGCGGCTGGAGTTTTGTCGTTAGAGCTCTAACACTCACTTCAGAAACGACTCTAAATACCGGCGTTAGAAAGATCCCATTGAAAAGATAGGATACGCAATTGACGTAAGGGGATCTGCGGTATGGAAAAGTCGCGGCTGAAAAGTGAGCGTTAGACCCTTTAATCACTGACTCCAAATACCGGCGGTAGCCTAAAACCAGCGTTAGGAGCCTCTAACGCTGGTTTTCACAGCTACCGCCAAACTCTAAATCTAGGCCTAAGAGAATTAAAATTATTATTATTATTCTTTATTTATAAAGCGCCAACAGATTCCGCAGCGCTGCCCATGGGTACAAGGATAAAAGTACAACAGAGAAACAATAAAATAAGAGAAAACATTTTACAGACAAATACAGGGGGAATTAAGGGCCCTATTCCCGTGGGAACTTACAATCTAAATGGGTAGGAGGATGGGAAACAGGAGGTGGGGACTGCAAAGGTGAGAATGATATTAGTGAGGAGATGAGGACAACTGTTGGGTAAGTGAAATTCATTTGTTAATGAGTCGGGTGATAAGCTTTCCTGAACAAAAAGGCCTTTAGGGAACGTTTAAAGGAGGAGAGGTTAGGGGAAAGTCTGACAGCTCGAGGAAGTGCATTCCAGAGGGTTGATGCCGCCCGAGAGAAGTCCTGTAGTCTGAGAGGAGGTGACGGTAGAGGACACAAGGAGCAGGTCATTGTTGGATCTTAGGGGGCGGGCTGGAGTATATTTGTTGATAAGTGAGGACAGGTAGGGTGGGGCAGCATTGATGAGGGCTTTGTAGGTCAGGGTGGGAATTTTGAATTTAATTCTGCTGTGAATGGGGAGCCAGTGAAGGGACTCACAGAGAGGTGCAGCAGAAACAGAGCGTCGAGAGAGGTGGATTAGCCTTGCAGATGCATTTAGGATGGATTGAAGGGGAGAGAGGAGGGAGAGAGGGAGGCCAGATTAATTATTACAGTAGTCAGGAAATTACCAGGAAATGGATTAGCCGTTTAGTAGTTTCAGCACTCAGAAATAATATGGTTTAAATTTTTTTAAACATAATTAATGCCAACCATTTCAAAGATGTATATGACACAATGTTATCTGCCATTAACTTTCAGCTAGATTACGAGTTTTTGTCGGTAATGGTGTGCGGTGCTAACGCACAGTTTTTCCTTACCGCTCACCTACAGTAACGCTGGTATTACGGGTTTTTAGAAACCCGGCGTTAGCCGCAAAAAAGTGAGCGTAGTGCAGAATTTAGCTCCACATCTCACCTCAATACCAGCGCTGCTTACGGTAGCGGTAATCTGGAAAAACGTGCTTGTGCATGATTTCCCCATAGGAATCAATAGGGCTGATTCGGCTGAAAAAAAGTCTAACACCTGCAATAAAGCAGTGTTTAGCTCCTAACGCAGCCCCATTGATTCCTATGGGGAAATACTTTTTATGTCTACACCTAACATCCTAACATGAACCCCGAGTCTAAACACCCCTAATCTTATACTTATTAACCCCTAATCTGCTGCCCCCGACATCGCCGCAACCTACATTATATTATTAACCCCTAATCTGCCACTCCGGACACCGCCGCCACCTACATTATACTTATGAACCCCTAATCTGCCGCCCCAACATCGCCGACACCTACATTATAGTTATTAACTCCTATTCTGCCGCCCCCAATGTCGTCGCAACCTACCTACAATTATTAACCCCAATCTGCCGACCCCAACGTCGCCGCCACTATAATAAAGTTATTAACCCCTAAACCTAAGTCTAACCCTAACCCCCCCTAACTTAAATATAATTTAAATAAATCTAAATAAAAAGACTATTATTAAATAAATTATTCATATTTAAAACGAAATACTTACCTATAAAATAAACCATAAGATAGCTTCAATATCACTAATAGTTACATTGTAGCTAGCTTAGGATTTATTTTTATTTTACAGGCAACTTTGTTTTTATTTTAACTAGGTACAATAGTTATTAAATAGTTATTAACTATTTAATAACTTCCTAGTTAAAATCAATACAAATATACCTGTAAAATAAATCCTAACCTAAGTTACAATTACACCTAACACTACACTATAATTAAATTAAAGGGACACTGAACCCAAATTTTTTCTTTTGTAATTCAGAAAGAGCATACAATTTTAAGCAACTTTCTAATTTACTCCTATTATCCATTTTTCTTTGTTCTCTTGCTATAATTATTTGAAAAAGAAGGCATCAAAGCTTTTTTTTGGTTTCAGTACTCTGGACAGCACTTATTAATTGGTGGATGAATTTATCCACCAATCAGCAAGGACAACCCAGGTTGTTCACCAAAAATGGTCCGGCATCTAAACTTACATTCTTGCATTTCAAATAAAGATACCAAGAGAATGAAGAAAATTTGAAAATAGGAGTAAATTAGAAAGTTGCTTAAAATTTCATACTCAATCTGAATCATGATAGAAATTTTTTGGGTACAGTGTCCCTTTAATTACCTAAATTAACTACAATTAATTAAAATTAAATAACATAAAATAAATTACGAAAAATAACAAACACTAAATTACAGAAAATAATAAAATAATTACAAGTTTTTTAAACTAATTACACCTAATCTAATCCCCCTAATCTAATCCCCCTAATAAAATAAAAAAAGCCCCCCAAAATAATAAAAATCCCTACCCTATACTAAATTACAAATAGCCCTTAAAAGGGCTTTTTGCGGGGCATTGCCCCAAAGTAATCAGCTCTTTTACCTGTAAAAAAAAGACACTACCCCCCAACATTACAACCCACCACCCACACACCCAACCCTACTCTAAAACCCACCCAATCCCCCCTTAATAAAACCTAACACTACCCCCTTGAAGATCACCCTACCTTGAGACGTCTTCACCCAACGGGCAGAAGTGGTCCTCCAGATGGCCAGAAGTCTTCATCCTATCCAGGCAGAAGAGGTCCTCCAGACGGGCAGAAGTCTTCATCCAGGCGGCATCTTCTATCTTTATCCATCCGGAGCGGAGCAGGTCCATCTTCAAGACATCCGACGCGGAGCATCTTCTTTCGACGGCGACTGGAACAATGACGGGTCCTTTAAATGATGTCATCCAAGATGGCATCCCTTCAATTCCAATTAGCTGATAGAATTCTATCAGCCAATCAGAATTAAGGTAGAAAAAATCCTATTGGCTGATCCAATCAGCCAATAGGATTGAAGTTCAATCCTATTGGTTGATTAGAACAGCCAATAGGATTGAGCTTGCATACTATTGGCTGATTGGAACAGCCAATAGAATGCGAGCTCAATTCTATTGACTGATTGGATCAGCCAATAGGATTTTTTCTACCTTAATTCCGATTGGCTGATAGAATTCTATCAGCCAATCGGAATTGAAGGAACGCCATCTTGGATGACGTCATTTAAAGGACCCGTCATTGTTCCAGTTGCCGTCGAAAGAAGAGGATGCTCCGCATCGGATTAGTATAGGGTAGCGATTTTTATTATTTTGGGGGGCTTTTTTATTTTATTAGGGGGATTAGATTAGGTGTAATTAGTTTAACCCCTTAAGGACCAAGGCCATTTTTCAATTTCTGCGGTGTTTGTGTTTAGCTGTAATGTTCCTCTTACTCATTTTTTGTACCCACACATATTATATACCGTTTTTCCCGCCACTAAATGGACTTTCTAAAGATACCATTATTTTCATCATATCTTATAATTTATTATTAAAAATATTATAAAATATGAGGAAAATATGGGAAAAAACACACTTTTTCTAAATTTGACCCCCAAAATCTGTTACACATCTACAACCACCAAAAAACAACCATGCTAAATAGTTTCTAAATTTTGTCCTGAGTTTAGAAATACCCAATGTTAATATGTTCTTTGCTTTTTTTGCAAGTTATAGGGCAATAAATACAAGAAGCACTTTGCTATTTCAAAACCACTTTTTTTCAAAATGAGCGCTAGTTACATTGGAACCCTGATATCTGTCAGGAATACCTGAATATCCCATGACATGTATATATTTTTTTTTAGAAGACATCCCAAAGTATTGATCTAGGCCCATTTTGGTATATTTCATGCCACCATTTCACCGCCAAATGCGACCAAATTAAAAAAAAACTTCATTTTTTTCGCAATTCTAGGTTTCTCATTGTTATTATTTACAAACAGCTTGTGCAATTATGGCACAAATGGTTGTAAATGCTTCCCTGGGATCCCCTTTGTTCAGAAATAGCAGACATATATGGCTTTGGTGATGCTTTTTGGTAATTAGAAGGCTGCTAAATGCCGCTGCGCATCACACGTTTATTATGGCTAGCAGTGAAGGGGTTAATTAGGTAGCTTGTAGGGAGCTTGCAGGGTTAATTTTAGCTTTAGTGTTGAGATCAGCCTCCCACCTGACACATCAGACCCCCTGATCCCTCCCAAACAGCTCTCTTCCCTCACCCACCCCACAATTGTACCCGCCATCTTAAGTACTGGCAGAAAGTCTGCCAGTACTAAAATAAAAGGTATATTTTATTTTTTTTATTTTTTTTTCTAGCATATTTACATATGCTGCTGTGTAGGATCCCCCTTAGCCCCAAACCTCCCTGATCCCCCCCAAAACAGCTCTCTAACCCTCCCCCTCAACATTATTGGGAGCCATCTTGGGTACTGGCAGCTGTCTGCCAGTACCCAGTTTACAAAAAAATATATATTTTTTTAATTTCTCCCCACTTTTCTGTAGTGTAGCTTTCCCCCCCCAAAGACTAAACCCCCACCCCCTCCCAGATCACTTTGCTTATTTATAATACTATTTTTATTTCCCCTCTCTCCCTCTAAATTTATGCAAACCGTTCCATGTGTAATGGTTCCCACCTGCTCCCTCCCTCGTGCACGCGCCCGCCTCCCTTGTGCACGATCGCGCGTCCGTGCGTGCCCCCCAGCTACCCCACCCACGATCCCGCCCACCTCTGTACACCGCAAGCCATCGATGGCCGCCCACCCGCCTCCCACGTCGGCTCCCACCCACCAACGATTGCGGCCATCGATGTCCGGTGCAGAGAGGGCCACAGAGTGGCTCTCTCTGCATCGGATGGGGGAAAATGTTATTGCAGTGATGCCTCGACATGGAGGCATCACTGCAATAACCGGAAAGCGGCTGGAAGCGATCAGGATCGCTTCCAGCTGCTTTCAACCCCAACGTCGTACAGGGTACGTCGCTGGTCTTTAAAGACCAGTTTGTGCACGACGTACCCTGTACGACGTATGACGTTAAGGGGTTAAAAAACTTGTAATTATTTTATTATTTTCTGTAATTTAGTGTTTGTTTGTTTTTTCTCGTAATTTAGTTTATTTAATTTAATTGTAATTAATTGTAGTTAATTTAGGTAATTTATTTAATTATAGTGTAGTGTTAGGTGTAATTGTAACTTAGGTTAGGGTTTATTTTACAGGTATATGTATCTTTATTTTAACTAGGTAGCTATTAAATAGTTATTAACTATTTAATAACTATTCTACCTAGTTAAAATAATTACAAACTTGCCTGTAAAATAAAAATAAACCCTAAGCTAGATACAAATGTAACTATTAGTTATATTGTAGCTATTTTAGGGTTTATGTTATAGGTAAGTATTTAGTTTTAAATAGGAATAATGTATTTAATTGTAGTAATTTTATTTTGATTTATTTAAATAATATTTAAGTTAGGGGGTGTTAGGGTTAGACTTAGATTTTGGGGTTAATAAATTTAATATAGTGGCAGCGACGTGGCAGTCGGCAGATTAGGGGTTAATAAATGTAGGTAGGTGTCGGCGATGTTAGGAACGGCAGATTAGGGGTTAATAATATTTAACTAGTGTTTGCGAGGCGAGAGTGCGGCGGTTTAGGGGTTAATACATTTATTGAAGTGGCGGCGATGTCCGGTTAGGCAGATTAGGGGTTAAAAATTTTAATATAGTGTTTGCGATGTGGGGGGCCTCGGTTTAAGGGTTAATAGGTAGTTTATGGGTGTTAGGATACTTTTTAGCTCTTTAGTTAAGAGTTTTATGTTACAGCGTTAGCCCATAAAATTCTTAACTACTGACTTTTAAATGCGGTATCAATCTTGACAGGAGAGGCTGTACCGCTCACTTTTTCCAAGACTCGTAATACCAGCATTTGGAAAATCCCATTGAAAAGATAGGATACACAATTTACGTAAGTGGATTTGCGGTATGCTTGAGTCACAGAAAAAAAGTGAGCGGTACACCTGTACCTGCCAGACTCGTAATACCAGTGGGACCTCTCAACGCTGCTTTTTAAGGCTAACGCAAGACTCGTAATCTAGCCGTTTGTTTGGTCTTGATGAAAAATTAGTATAACACCTAATCCTCTGAAACTTTCAAAATTATAGCACCTATACTCTTATATAGCAATAATGTAAAAGTTAAATATTGTTTAATTAAAGCTTTCTAGTTGCAATAATTGAATTTATTTGGTGACAAATAACAACATCTACATTATTGTATATGGAATAAACATTTTTGATACAATGAAAAATAAACAATGTCTGTTGAATTACTGAACTACTTTGTTCTTATAAAAACTAGGATGAAGCCTAAAATTTTTTCTTATAAAAAAAAAAATCACTGGATTTATTTTAAATCCAGTAGTGTACAATAGCAAAATAATATTTGTCTTACCTTACTACTACTAGTGGGATACTTCGGAGATAGTATTTTATAGGAATTTTGGTTTCTTGGCTTACCTATTGCAGCATTTGTTGGATCATCATTTTTGTGTATTTTATGGGCTTACACAAAATGATGTGCAGCAGAAAAAACAAAATAAAAAAATAGAAAAATGTAATCAAATCAAACATGGCTGAATAAGTTATTGTTTTCTGTCAATTAAATAAATTCCTGAGGTGTATACAGGGCATTTTTTTACTTGCAAACTAATTTTATTTTATTTTCCTAGTTCCATAGTAATATTTATAGTTTTGTAAATTTTGGAAAATTTTGGACAAATCAATGAAAGATGAATAGAGATAAATACAAAAATAATTATAATTAAAAAGATAAACAAAATTAGTACTATGTCCTTAAAAATTGAGAAGATGTTTAGTGGGGGCCTTACTCTTAAAACAGTTTAATATTCTTTGTTTAGATTTTCTCAAAATGATTACTATAACCACTCCATAAAAAAATGTGTACTTAGCTGCTATGATTATATTTTCTTAGTTTTATCCAATAGCAGAGTATAATTTGTGATAAATAGTTTCTTTCATTAACTTAAAAAATATGAGTAATAAAAATATGTGTGCAGTAATTTAAGGGAAATAACTATCGGCCAGATTACAAGTTTTTCATTATGAGCTGTGCAGTGCTAACAAGCAGTTTTGTCTCACCGCTCACTTACCTACAGCGCTGGTATTACGGGTTTTTACAAACCCGGCGTTATTAGGGAAGAAGTGAGCATTGAGCAAAATTGTGCTCCTTACCGCACTCCAATACCATCGCTGCTTAAGTCAGCGGTGAGCTGGTCGTACGTGCTCGTGCACGATTTCCCCGTAGGAATCAATGGGGAGAGCCGGCTGAGAAAAAGTCTAACACCTGCAAAAAAGCAGCGTAAAACTAAGTAACACAGCCCCATTGATTCCTATGGGGAAATAAATTTTATGTTTACACCTAACACCCTAACATGAACCCCGAGTCTAAACACCCCTAATCTGCCGCCCCCGACATTGCCGACACCTACATTATTCTTTTTTAACCCCTAATCTGCCACTCCGGACACCGCCACCACCTACATTATACTTATGAACCCCTAATCTGCTGCCCCCAACATCGCTGACACCTACATTATATTTATTAACCCCTAATCTTCCTCCCCCAATGTCGCCGCCACCTACCTACACATATAAACCCCTAATCTGCCGCCCCAATGTCACCGCCACTATAATAAACATATTAACCCCTAAACCGCCACACTCCCTTCTCGCAAACATTAGTTAAATATTATTAACCCCTAATCTGCCATCCCTAACATCGCTGCCACCTACCTACATTTATTAACCCCTAATCTGCCGCCCCAACGTCGCCTCCACTATACTAAATGTATTAACCCTAAACCTAAGTCTAACCCTAACACCCCCTAACTTAAATATAATTACAACAAATTTTAATAAAAAATTATATTATTACCTAAATAATTCCTATTTAAAACTAAATACTTACCTATAAAATAAACCCTAAGCTAGCTACAATATAACTAATAGTTACATTGTAGCTATCTTAGGGTTTATTTTTATTTTACAGGCAAGTTTGTATTTATTTTAACTAGATGCAATAGTTATTAAATAGTTATTAACTACCTAGCTAAAATAAATAAAAAAGTACCTGTAAAATAAAACCTAACCTAAGTTACAATAACACCTAACACTACTCACAGACCTTGTTCCAGCTAGGGAGATTTTCCCTATCAGACTTTTACACACAATTTATAAGACAGAATGAACTGATCATCCAGAATACCATACTGACAAAACTAAGTACAGACATCCCTACAGAGGTGACAATACAGGATATGAAAGATAGTCTAGACCGCACCAAGCAGGCAATGCTTGCGATCACCTATAGAGAATCGCAAACTAGAATGTTACATAGAGACTACATAACACCGCATAGATTATCAAAGTGGAATATACAGTTCCCTAACCAATGTATTAAATGTAGCAGCACATCCCCATCATTCCAACACTATTTCTACACTTGCCCGATCATCAGACGTTTTTGGGGACATTACCAATACTGGATAAAATCTAAATTTCATATAGATATAACACTAAATACAACTGAGATATACCTTTTCAAATGGGACAACACACACAAAAAATATCACAGATTGCTAGACACTGCATTCTCAATAAGTGGATTACCAGACAACCCCCAACCATTGCCCAATGTAAGCACCTCCTCATGAAACAACTTTATGTGGAACAATATGACGTCAAACTAGACACGGCCCACAGACTGCGACCCTTCTTAAAAAAGTGGCAGCCCCTTATCGTTACTTTCAGCCCTGCCCTACAGAGACAGATCCTACGGCCCTTTGCCCATTTAGAGACGATGCTTTTAGCAGATCTGGGAGGAGAGTGGCAAACCCTGACTGACTTGGGAGAGATTCAAGGCCCAGCTACACCCTTGTCTGAAGAAATATTATTTTGACAATGTACGATCCTTTAAGGATTAAATATTTTTTTTATTTATTTATTTATTATATTTTTTTTCTTGCCCCTCCCCCCTCCATATCCTCTATACTAGGCCCCTCCCCCTGAGTTAACGGTTGTTGTAATGTTAGATAATGGTATTTAATTGGTTGTGTTAATGTTAAAAAGTTTTGGAGACAGTTGGATCACACGGACCTGGACCGCCAACAATGAAGACTTCATCCTTATATCTAGCAGAATGTTGGACTATGTCATGTGAAGTGATATATTAATTACCTTGCTACGAAAAACATTCGATAGTAGATTATGTATTTCAGCGAACTGTATATAAAAACTACCGCTATTTGAGGATGGGATTATTTATGTATTGTAACACCATGATTCTGTAATGGTAAAGTTGTCATGTGTTGATACTGTTTCCTGCAATAAAAAGAATTAAAAAAAAAAAAAATACCTAACACTACACTACAATTAAATAAATTAACTAAATTAAAAACAATTAAATAAATTAAATTAAATTAGCTAAAGTACCAAAAACAAACAAACACTAAATTACAGAAAATAATTAACAAATTACAAGATATTTAAACTAATTACACCTAATCTAATAGTCCTATAAAAATAAAAAAAGCCCCGCCAAAATAAAAAAAAAACCTAGCCTAAACTAAACTATCAATAGCCCTTAAAAGGGCCTTTTGCAGGGCATTGCCCCAAAGAAATCAGCTCTTTTACCTGTAAAAAAAATACAAACAACCCCCCAACAGTAAAACCCACCACCCACACAACCAACACCCCAAATAAAATACTATCTAAAAAAACCTAAGCTCCCCATTGCCCTGAAAAGGGCATTTGGATGGGCATTGCCCTTAAATGGGCAGTTAGCTCTATTGCAGGCCCAAACCCTAACCTAAAAATAAAACCCACCCAATACACCCTTAAAAAAACCTAACACTAACCCCCTGAAGATCGACTTACAGTTCTGAAGACCGGACATCCATCCTCAAGGAAGCAGCAGAAGTCTTCATCCAAGCCAGGCCGAAGTCCTCAACGAAGCCAGGAGAAGTCTTCATCCAAGCCGGGCGAAGTGGTCCTCCAGACGGCCAGAAGTCTTCATCCAGACGGCATCTTCTATCTTCATCCATCCGATGCGGAGCGGCTCCATCTTCAAGACATCCGGCGCGGAGCATCCTCTTCAAACGATGATGTTCCAATCAGCCAATAGAATGCAAGCTCAATCCTATTGGCTGATTGGATCAGCCAATAGGATTGAACTTCAATCCTATTGGCTGATTGAATCAGCCAATAGGATTTTTTTTACCTTAATTCCGATTGGCTGATAGAATTCTATCAGCCAATCGGAATCTAATGGATGCCATCTTAGATGACATCACTTAAAGGAACCGTCATTCATTAAGAAGCTGTCATTTGAAGAGGATGCTCCGCGCCGGATGTCTTGAAGATGGAGCCGATCCACGTCGGATGGATGTAGATAGAAGATGCCGTCTAGATGAAGACTTCTGGCCGTCTGGAGGACCACTTCACCCAGCTTGGAAGAAGACTTCTCCCGGCTTCGTTGAGGACTTCGGCCCGGCTTGGATGAAGACTTCTGCCGCTTCCTTGAGGATGGATGTCCGGTCTTCAGAACTGTAAGTCGATCTTCAGGGGGTTAGTGTTAGGTTTTTTTTTAAGGGTGTATTGGGTGAGTTTTATTTTTAGGTTAGGGTTTGGGCCTGCAATAGAGCTAACTGCCCTTTTAAGGGCAATGCCCATCCAAATGCCCTTTTCAGGGCAATGGGGAGCTTAGTTTTTTTTAGATAGCATTTTATTTGGGGGGTTGGTTGTGTGGGTGGTGGGTTTTACTGTTGGAGGGGTTGTTTGCATTTTTTTTTACAGGTAAAAGAGCTGATTTCTTTGGGGCAATGCCCAGCAAAAGGCCCCTTTAAAGGCTATTGATAGTTTAGTTTAGGCTAGGGTTTTTTTATATTGGGGGGGGGGCTTTTTTTATTTTGATAGGGCTATTAGATTAGGTGTAATTAGTTTAAATATCTTGTAATTTGTTTATTATTTTCTGTAATTTAGTGGGGGGGGGGGGTTGTGCTTTAGCTAATTTAATTTATTATTTAATTGTTTTTAATTTAGTTAATTTACGGCTAGATTTAGAGTTTTGTCGGTAAAGACCCGCGTAGCTAACGCAGCTTTTTTTCCCAACGCACCCTTAAGACAACGCTGGTATTTAGAGATGTCTGAAGGGCTGCGTTAGGCTCCAAAAAGGGTGCGTTGAGCCGAATTTATCGCCACTTCAACCCTCAATACCAGCGTTGCTTATGGTAGCGGTAAGCTGGAAAAACGTGCTTGTGCATGATTCCCCCATAGGACACAATGGGGCATTTTTAGGCTGAAAAAAAACCTAACACCTGCAAAAAAGCAGCGTTCAGCTCCTAATGCAGCCCCATTGTGTCCTATGGGGAAACACTCTCTAAGTCTGCACCTAACACCCTAACATGTACCCCGAGTCTAAACACCCCTAACCTTACACTTATTAACCCCTAATCTGCCGCCCCTGCTATCGCTGACACCTGCATTATATTATTAACCCCTAATCTGCCGATCCGGACCCCGCCGCAACCTACGTTATCCCTATGAACCCCTAATCTGCTGCCCCTAACACCGCCGACACCTACATAATATTTATTAACCCCTAATCTGCCCCCCCACGTTGCCGCTACCTAACTACACTTATTAACCCCTAATCTGCCGACCGGACCTCGCCGCCACTATAATAAATGTATTAACCCCTAAACCGCCGCATTCCCGTCTCACAAACACTATAATAAATAGTATTAACCCCTAATCTGCCCTCCCTAACATCGCCGCCACCTAACTTCAAGTATTAACCCCTAATCTGCCGACCGGACCTCGCCGCTAATATAATAAATGTATTAACCCCTAAAGCTAAGTCTAACCCTAACACCCCCCTAAGTTAAATATAATTTTAATCTAACGAAATAAATTAAATCGTATTAACTAAAGTATTCCTATTTAAAACTAAATACTTACCTGTAAAATAAACCCTAATATAGCTACAATATAACGAATAATTATATTGTAGCTATTTTAGGATTTATATTTATTTTACAGGCAACTTTTTATTTATTTTAACTTGGTACAATAGCTATTAAATAGTTATTAACTATTTAATAGCTACCTAGTTAAAATAATTACAAAATTACCTTTAAAATAAATCCTAACCTAAGTTACAATTAAACCTAACACTACACTATCAATACATTAATTAAATAAATTACCTACAATTACATACAATTAAATAAACTAAACTAAATTACAAAAAAAAACCCCACTAAATTACAAAAAATAAAAAAAGATTACAAGAATATTAGGCTAATTACACCTACTCTAAGCCCCCTAATAAAATAAAAAAGCCCGCCAAAATAATAAAGGTCCCTACCCTATTCTAAATGAAAAAGTAACCAGCTCTTTTACCAGCCCTTAAAAGGGCTTTTTGCGGGGCATGCCCCAAAGTAATCAGCTCTTTTGCCTGTAAAAAAAAATACAACCCCCCCCAACATAAAACCCACCACCCACATACGCCTACTCTAACCCAAACCCCCCTTAAATAAACCTAACACTACCCCCCTTAAGATCTCCCTACCTTGAGTCGTGTTCACCCAGCTGGGCCGAAGTCTTCATTCGATGGGGCAGAAGAGGACATCCAGACCGGCAGAAGTCTTCATCCTATCCGGGCAGAAGAGGACATCCGGACTGGCAGACATCTTCATCCAAGCGGCATCTTCTATCTTCATCCCTCCGTCGAGGAGCGGCTCCATCTTCAAGACCTCCGGCGCCGAACATCCTTCTTCCCCGACGACTACCCGACGAATGAAGGTTCCTTTAAGTGACGTCATCCAAGATGGCGTCCCTCGAATTCCGATTGGCTGATAGGATTCTATCAGCCAATCGGTATTTAAGGTAGGAAAAATCTGATTGGCTGATTGAATCAGCCAATCAGATTCAAGTTCAATCCGATTGGCTGATCCAATCAGCCAATCAGATTGAGCTCGCATTCTATTGGCTGATCGGAACAGCCAATAGAATGCAAGCTCAATCTGATTGGCTGATTGGATCAGCCAATCGGATTGAACTTGAATCTGATTGGCTGATTCAATCAACCAATCAGATTTTTCCTACCTTAATTCCGATTGGCTGATAGAATTCTATCAGCCAATCGGAATTCGAGGGACGCCATCTTGGATGACATCATTTAAAGGAACCTTCATTCGGCGAGTAGGCGTCGGTGAAGAAGGATGGATCCGCGTCGGCTGGAAAGAAGATGGCTCTGCTCCGCTCCACTCCTGATGGATGAAGATAGAAGATGCTGCTTAGATGAAGATGTCTGCCGGTCCGGATGTCCTCTTCTGCCCAGATAGGATGAAGACTTCTGCCGGTCTGGATATCCTCTTCTGCCCTATCGGATGAAGACTTCGGCCCGGCTGGGTGAAGACGACTCAAGGTAGGGAGATCTTCAGGGGGGTAGTGTTAGGTTTATTTAAGGGGGGTTTGGGTTAGAGTAGGGGTATGTGGGTGGTGGGTTTTAATGTTGGGGGGGTTGTATTTTTTTTTACAGGCAAAAGAGCTGATTACTTTGGGGCATGCCCCGCAAAAAGCGCTGATTACTTTTTAATTTAAAATAGGGTAGGGACTTTATTATTTTGGGGGCTTTTTTATTTTATTAGGGGGCTTAGAGTAGGTGTAATTAGCCTAATATTCTTGTAATCTTTTTTTATTTTTTGTAATTTAGTGTTTTTTTTTTTTGTAATTTAGTTTAGTTTATTTAATTGTATGTAATTGTAGGTAATTTATTTAATTAATTTATTGATAGTGTAGTGTTAGGTTTAATTGTAACTTAGGTTAGGATTTATTTTACAGGTAATTTTGTAATTATTTTAACTAGGTAGCTATTAAATAGTAAATAACTATTTAATAGCTATTGTACCTAGTTAAAATAAATACAAAGTTGCCTGTAAAATAAATATAAATCCTAAAATAGCTACAATATAATTATTAGTTATATTGGAGCTATATTAAAGTTTATTTTACAGGTACGTATTTAGTTTTAAATAGGAATACTTTAGTTAATAAGATTTAATTTATTTCATTAGATTAAAATTATATTTATTTTAGGGGGGTGTTAGGGTTAGGGTTAGACTTAGCTTTAGGGGTTAATACATTTATTATAGTAGCGGCGAGGTCCGGTCGGTAGATTAGGGGTTAATACTTGAAGTTAGGTGGCGGCGATGTTAGGGAGGGCAGATTAGGGGTTAATACTATTATAGTGTTTGCGAGGCGGGAGTGCGGCGGTTTAGGGGTTAATACATTTATTATAGTGGCGGCGAGGTCCGGTCGGCAGATTAGGGGTTAATAAGTGTAGGTAAGGTAGCGGCGACTTTGGGGGGCAGATTAGGGGTTAATAAATATAATATAGGTGTCGGCGATGTTAGGGGCAGCAGATTAGGGGTTCATAGGGATAATGTAGGTGGCGGCGATGTGCGGTCGGCAGATTAGGGGTTAAAAATATTTATTATAGTGGCGGCGATGTGGGGGGACCTGGGTTTAGGGGTACATAGGTAGTTTATGGGTGTTAGTGTACTTTAGAGCACTGTAGTTAAGAGCTTTATAAACCGGCGTTAGCCCAGAAAGCAACTACAGCCTTTCCATGGGCGTTAGGAGTTTTGTCGGTAGAAGTGTAACGCTCATTTCAGCCATGACTCTAAATACCAGCCTTAGGAAGATCCCATTGAAAAGATAGGATATGCAATTGGTCTAAGGGGATCTGCGGTATGGAAAAGTCGCAGCTTGAAAGTGAGCGTTAGACCCTTTCCTGCCTGACTCTAAATACCTGCGGGTGGCCAAAAGCAGCGTTAGGACCCCTTACCGCTGCTTTTGATGGCTACCGCAGAACTCTAAATCTAGGCGTTATTTAATTGTAGTGTAGTGTTAGGTGTTATTGTAACTTAGGTTAGGTTTTATTTTACAGGTACTTTTGTATTTATTTTAGCTAGGTAGTTATTAAATAGTTAATAACTATTGTATCTAGTTAAAATAAATACAAACTTGCCTGTAAAATAAAAATAAACTCTAAGATAGCTACAATGTAACTATTACTTATATTGTAGCTAGCTTAGGGTTTATTTTATAGGTAAGTATTTAGTTTTAAATAGGAATTATTTAGGTAATAATATTAATTTTTATTTAGATTTATTGTAATTATATTTAAGTTAGGGGGTGTTAGGGTAAGGGTTAGACTTAGGTTTAGAGGTTAATACATTTAGTATAGTGGCAACGACGTTGGGGGCGGCAGATTAGGGGTTAATAAATGTAGATAGGTTGCGGCGATGTTAGGGATGGCAGATTAGGGGTTAATAATATTTAACTAATGTTTGCAATTCGGGAGTGTGGTGGTTTAGGGGTTAATATCTTTATTATAGTGGCGGCAATGCCCGGAGCGGCAGATTAGGGGTTAATAATTTTATTATAGTGTTTGCGATGCGGGAGGGCCTCGGTTTAGGGGTTAATAGGTAGTTTATGGGTGTTAGTGTACTTTTAAGCACTTTAGTTAAGAGTTTTATGTTACAGCGTTGTACCATAAAACTCATAACTACTGACTTTTAAATGCGTTAGGACTCTTGACGGGGTTGGGTGTACCGCTCACTTTTTGGCCTCCCAGGACAGACTCGTAATACCGGTGCTATGGAAGTCCCAAAGAAAAAAGACTTTATGAAGTTTACGTAAGTCGTTTTGCGGTAAGGCCAAAAAAGTGTGCGGTGACCCTAAACCTTCAAGACTTGTAATACCAGCGGGCGTAAAAAGCAGCGTTAGGACCTCTTAACGCTGCTTTTTTACCCTAACGCACAACTCGTAATCTAGCCGTATGTTTGCTGCAAAAATAAAAATAAACAATATCTCTTGAACTGATCTGTCCTGGTGAAAAACAAAAACCAAATGACTCTTTTATAAATTGTCTGCTAATTTTTCACTCCAGTGCAGAGTTTGCTTTAATTTTCTTGGATTAATCCAATCATATTATTTATAGTGGCATTATTTATAAATGAAAGGCTTTGACAATTTTGAGACTGAAACAAAAAAGTAAAATAATAAAAATAAATAAAAAATTTAATTGATAAACTATAATCCCCTTATGACTGTTTTTGTCTGAAGTCAAAATAATGCATCAAGTTTTTAAATCAAACTGCCCTAATATTCTTAAATAAGTATAGAAAAGTAAAATAATATTTCTTTACTTTTCTTTACTTTTTAAGTCTGTAGGATTAGTAATCCTAATAAAAAAGAAGGGCATTTAGTCTTCGGATTCTTCAGCATGTGTTTTTATACATCCAATAGTGTACAAGAGTAAAATAATATCTGTTTGAATTTTCTCAAAGGGTTTCAATCTATCCATTCCAGATGGTTATATGACAGAGAAACATTTTATCTAACTAGCTACAAATGAATTACTTCTCTTATACCAAAAGTGCCATTATTATGGCTCACAATATGTGAGGAAGTATCTCTGTCAATTTTGTGGGCTTATTATGGTTTCGATGAATGTTAAACAAGGGCTAGATTACAAGTGGAGCACTAACTAGCGCTTTTGTAAACCTTTTGCTCAAATTTGGTTGCACTGGTATTACAAATTAAAAGTTAAAAATGATTGCTCTAGCGCTAACCTGACTCATAATGTTTTTTTTTTACAGCTAGCGTGATCACCTACTGCCCCATAGAAGTCAATAGAGCAAAAAAGTTTAAAAATACCTGACACCTACTCGTGCATTAACCTGAATCCCCATAAGACCCTACTCTAATAACACCCAAACCGAAAAAATAGCCCACTGCAAAGTCACCACTACACTATTAACCCCTAAACTGCAATCCCCCCACATTGCAAACAACTATGTACACTATTAACCCCTAAACCGCCGTCCCCCACATCGCAACTATCTAAATAAACTATTAAACCCTAAACCGCCCCCCCACATCACAATACCTAAACTATCCTATTAACCCCTCAACCGCCACCCCCCACATCACAAACTAAACTATTAACCCCTAAAACACCATCATGCCACATCTCAATACCTAAACTATACTATTAACCCCTAAACTGCCACCCCCCACATCGAGAAGTAATACACTTGCATCTATACCCCCTAACTTAACACCCCCTAGATTAACTCAAATTAAAATAACCCCAAATTTACACAAAAAATCCTAACTACCTTAAAAAAAACTTACCTGTAAAATTAAATAAAAACCTTATCTTACTTTAAAAAAGAAAAAAAACGTACCATTACTAAAATAAAAAACCTACCATTAAAAAATATAAAATCTAGCACTACAAAAGAAGAACCCTAACATTACAAAATAAAAAAACCCTAAGATTATAAAAAACAAAAAAGTCTAACATTACAGAAAAAAGCAAACGCCTAGATTTAGAGTTTTGTCGGTAAAGACCCGCGTAGCTAACGCTTCTTTTTTTCCAGCGCACCCTTAAGACAACGCTGGTATTTAGAGTTGTCTGAGTGGCTGCGTTAGGCTCCAAAAAGGGAGCATTGAGCCGAATTTACCGCCACTTCAACCCCCAATACCAGCGTTGCTTACGGTAGCAGCTAGCTGGAAAAATATGCTCGTGCATGATTCCCCCGTAGGAAACAATGGGGCAGTTTGGGCAGAAAAAAAACCTAACACCTGCAAAAAAGCAGCGTTAAGCTCCTAACGCAGCCCCATTGTTTCCTATGGGGAAACAGTTTCTAAATCTGCACCTAACACCCTAACATGAACCCCAAGTCTTAACACCCCTAACCTTACACTTATTAACCCCTAATCTGCCGCCCCCGCTATCGCAGACACCTGCATTACATTATTAACCCCTAATCTGCCGCTCTGGACAATGCCACAACCTACATTATACCTATGTACCCCTAATCTGCTGCCCCCAACATCGCTGACACCTACATAATATTTATTAACCCCTAATCTGCCCCCCTCAACGTCGCCGCTACCTTACCTACACTTATTAACCCCTAATCTGCCGACAGGACTGCACCGCTACTCTAATAAAGTTATTAACCCCTAAACCGCCGCACTCCCGCCTCACAAACACTATAATAAATAGTATTAACCCCTAATCTGCCCTCCGTAACATCGCCGCCACCTAACTTCAAGTATTAACCCCTAATCTGTCGACCGGACCTCGCCGCTACTATAATAAATGTATTAACCCCTAAAGCTAAGTCTAACCCTAAACCCTAACACCCCCCTAAATTAAATATAATTTTAATCTAACGAAATAAATTAAATATTATTAACTAAAGTATTCCTATTTAAAACTAAATACTTACCTGTAAAATAAACCCTAATATAGCTACAATATATAACAAATAATTATATTGTAGCTATTTTAGGATTTATATTTATTTTACAGGCAACTTTGTATCTATTTTAACTAGGTACAATAGCTATTAAATAGTTATTTACTATTTAATAGCTACTTAGTTAAAATAATTACAAAATTACCTGTAAAATAAATCCTAACCTAAGTTACAATTAAACCTAACACTACACTATCAATAAATTAATTAAATAAATTACCTACTATTACCTACAATTAAATAAACTAAACTAAATTACAAAAAAACCCCCACTAAATTACAAAAAATAAAAAAAGATTACAAGATTTTTAAGCTAATTACACCTACTCTAAGCCCCCTAATAAAATAACAAAGCCCCCAAAATAAAAAAAAATTCCCTACCCTAATCTAAATTATAAAAGTTAACAGCTCTATTACCAGCCCTTAAAAGGGCTTTTTGCGGGGCATGCCCCAAAGTAATCAGCTCTTTTGCCTGTAAAAAAAAACCAATACCATCCCCCAACATTACAACCCACGCCACCACCCACATACCCCTACTCTAACCCAAACCCCCTTAAATAAACCTAACACTACCCCCCTGAAGATCTCCCTACCTTGAGCCGTGTTCGGAACAGCCAATAGAATGCGAGCTCAATCTGATTGGCTGATTGGATCAGCCAATCGGATTGAACTTGAATCTGATTGGCTGATTCAATCAGCCAATCAGATTTTTCCTACCTTAATTCCGATTGGCTGATAGAATCCTATCAGCCAATCGGAATTCGAGGGACGCCATCTTGGATTACGTCACTTAAAGGAACCTTCATTCGTCGGTAGTCGTCAGAAGGAAGAGGATGTTCCGCGCCGGAGGTCTTGAAGATGGAACTGCTCCTCGTCGGATGGATGAAGATAGAAGATGCCGCTTGGATGAAGATGTCTGCCGGTCCGGATTTTCTCTTCTGCCCGGATAGGATGAAGACTTCTGCCGCTCCGGATGTCCTCTTTTGGTCCATCGGTGCCCAGCTGGGTGAACACGGCTCAAGGTAGGGAGATCTTCAGGGGGGTAGTGTTAGGTTTTTTTAAGGGGGGTTTGGGTTAGAGTAGGGGTATGTGGGTGGTGGGTTGTAATGTTGGGGGCTATTGTATGTTTATTTAAATGCAAAAGAGCTGTTTTCTTTGGGGCATGCCCCGCAAAAGGCCCTTTTAAGGGCTGGTAAGGTAAGAGAGCTGTAAAATTTTTATTTTAGAATAGGGTAGGGCATTTTTTTATTTTGGGTGGCATTGTTATTTTTTTAGGGGGCTTAGAGTAGGTGTAATTAGTTTAAAATTCTTGTAATCTTTTTTTATTTTTTGTAATTTAGTGTTTGTTTGTTTTTGTAATTTAGTGGGGTTTTTTTGTACTTTAGTTTAGTTTATTTAATTGTAGATAATTGTAGGTAGTTTATTATTTATTATTATAATAATTATTTATTAGGTATTGTGTTTTACAGGCAAAAGAGCTGATTACTTTGGGGCATGCCCCGCAAAAAGCCCTTTTAAGGGCTGGTAATAGAGCTGTTAACTTTTGTAATTTAGATTAGGGTAGGGAATTTTTTTTAATTTTTGGGGGCTTTGTTATTTTATTAGGGGGCTTAGAGTAGGTGTAATTAGCTTAAAAATCTTGTAATCTTTTTTTATTTTTTGCAATTTAGTGGGGTTTTTTTTTTTGTAATTTAGTTTAGTTTATTTAATTGTAGGTAATTGTAGGTAATTTATTTAATTAATTTATTGATAGTGTAGTGTTAGGTTTAATTGTAACTTAGGTTAGGATTTATTTTACAGGTAATTTTGTAATTATTTTAACTAGGTAGCTATTAAATAGTAAATAACTATTTAATAGCTATTGTACCTAGTTAAAATAGATACAAAGTTGCCTGTAAAATAAATATAAATCCTAAAATAGCTACAATATAATTATTAATTATATTGTAGCTATATTAGGGTTTATTTTACAGGTAAGTATTTAGTTTTAAATAGCAATACTTTAGTTAATAATATTTAATTTATTTAGTTAGATTAAAATTATATTTAATTTAGGGGGGTGTTAGGGTTTAGGGTTAGATTTAGCTTTAGGGGTTAATACATGTATTATAGTAGCGGTGAGGTCCGGTCGGCAGATTAGGGGTTAATACTTAAAGTTAGGTGGTGGCGATGTTAGGGAGGGCATATTAGGGGTTAATACTATTTATTATAGGGTTTGTGAGGCGGGAGTGTGGAGGTTTAGGGGTTTATAACTTTATTAGAGTAGCGGCGAGGTCCGGTCGGCAGATTAGGGGTTAATAAGTGTAGGTAGGTAGCGGAGATGTTGGAGGGGGCAGATTAGGGGTTTATAAATATAATGTAGGTGTCGGCGATGTTAGGGGCAGCAGATTAGGGGTTCATAGGGATTATGTAGGTGGCGGCGGTGTGCGGTTGGCAGATTAGGGGTTAAAAAAATGTATTATAGTGGCGGCGATGTGGGGGGACCTCGGTTTAGGGGTACATAGGTAGTTTATGGGTGTTAGTGTACTTTAGAGCACAGTAGTTAAGAGCTTTATAAACCGGCGTTAGCCCAGAAAGCTCTTAACTACTGACTTTTTTCTGCGACTGGAGTCTTGTCGGTAGAGGTTCTACCGCTCAGCCAAGACTCTAAATACCGGCGTTAGGAAGATCCCATTGAAAAGATAGGATACGCAATTGGCGTAAGGGGATCTGCGATATGGAAAAGTCGCGGCTTGAAAGTGAGCGTTAGACCCTTTCCTGCCTGACTCTAAATACCAGCGGGCGGCCAAAAGCAGCGTTAGGAGCCCTTAACGCTGCTTTTGACGGCTAATGCAGAACTCTAAATCTAGGCGAAAGTAATTTGCACAATAAAAATGGACTCCTATTCTAATACTATTCTAATACCCCCCCCAAAAAAAACCCCAAAATAAAAAAAGCCTTTTGTAGGGCATTGACCTAAAGCGAATCAGTTCTTTAAAAAAAAAACAAAAAAACATTAACCCCCACCCCCCAAAATAAAAGAAAACTATCTAATAAAACATAATCTACAAAGTGCCCTGAAAAGTGCATTTGGCTGGGCTTTGCCCTTAAAAGTGCATTCAGCTCTTTTGTTGCCCAGTAAAATAAAAAAAAAACTAATCTTTTAAAAGAAAACCCACCCCAAAAAATAAAAAGAAACTAACAATAGCCCCCAAGTTGGTACTCACCAATGTTTATGGCGGGAGCACTCCATCTTCATCCTGGCGGTGGTCCTTCTTCATCCATTTTCTACTTTTTATCTTCTTCCCGGCTCCTCTTCATGCATTCCCCACCTGCACACTGAATTGTTCATTTAAAGTACCCTTTTTTATATAGTGGATAAACTTGTATCAAAGAAAGCTTTCCTTAGTGATTAATAGTATAGTTTAGGTATTGTGATGTGGGGGGATGGTGGTTTAAGGGTTAATAGTTTAGAAAGTTTGCAATGTGAGGGGATGGCGATTTAGGGTTTAATACTTTATTTAGATAGTTTTTGGTGATGACAGTTCAGGGGTTAATAGTGTTTTTTTATGGTAACTGCACAAAAAAGCCGAAGTTACAATATCGCAACCGCATTAATGTATTCTCACTTAGAAGCCAATGGAGCAAGAAAAGTGAAAAAAAAACCCCATCATACTTGCTTGCGAACCCAATCACATTTGCTTCGGTGCACTAACCTGACATGAAAATAGGAATATTTAACATTCCAGTGTTCTTCACATTGAAGAATCTGTTCTATATATATATATATATATATATTCCAAAACAAACCAGCACTCGTGATTCCCAATGAATAAAGCGGGGTGCTTCTCAAGCAAAAACACAGTTCCAAGGATAGAGAGCACAAGCCGCTTTGTTTTAAACACCTCTCCCTATTAGGTTAACATTTTTGGAGTTTCACCCGCGTCATCAGACAATTAGGGAACAATCAAAAGACACACTTACACCACCAACTTATAACACCATAAATTCGAACGCCGTTGGTCTCCGGTTCCGTACCACCCTCCTCTAACCATAAGTGATGTTATAGTTCCGGGTACCGCAACGTGCAAATAATATCTATGCCTTAAATAAAATTAAATCAAATAACAAAACAAATTAAAAATACTTAGTCCATAAATGTTCGAGTATTTCTGTAAATCTGCACAAGTCATCTTTATTCATTTGATCACTGTTATCACTCTTAATATTACCTACGACTACCTTCATTTAGTTGTACCATACTTGTATATTGTTACCATGGTTACAATAAGTGTTGCTATAGGAACGAAAAAACAATCGTTTTGTTCTATTTTTTCTAGTGAGCTATATATTCTCTGCTGCTCCTCTCTGCTTGGCTTTCTACTGTTTTTTTTAAATTAAATATATCAATACAGCTGTCTTTAATAGTACTAAAGATTACATTCTACATTGTACAGAAAGAGTACAGATTGTAATGCACTATTACAATATACCAGTTGTCATCTAAAAAGAGCATTACCTATATCACAGTTTAAACGGGTAAAGAGGAACAACACTGAAATCCCCAATATGAATACACAACTAAGAGAAATGCAAGATTGTTTCCTACAACGGGATACCCACGGAAGGAATAACACATATGTACACACACACATATACATACATACATATACATCTTTAAATATGTATCTATATGAATCTCTATGTTAAAGCCCTTTGCATGCCTTTTTTTTTCTAACACATGAGACATCGGCCTCTAGTTATCAAGCCGTCAACCGCAAATACGCTGGAATTCAGCAGCGTATTTGTGGTGAGGCTGATTCGCCTTAGTTATCAACCCCTACTGCCCGGCAAAAGTAGAATATAGTGATGTAACCTACGATCCGCCGGACTCAGTCCAAAACAGATCGATGGTTACGTCACTACAGATGTTCTGAATGCAAGTTCGGCACAATCTGACTACTTTTGGTAGTTATCAAACTACTACCAGGTACGCTCGCCACTATTCCAGGCCAGCGTACCTGGAGGTGGCAGATCCCATAGGAATCAATGGGAGTCTGACCATAGCGAAAGCTTATGTTCGCTGCTGCCCAATATCCCATTGATTCCTATGGGAGATATCTGCACCTAACACCCTAACATGTACCCCGAGTCTAAACACCCCTAATCTGCCCGCCCTACACCGCCGCAACTAAATAAATTTATTACCCCTAAACTGCCGCTCTCGGACCCCGCTGCCAACTACTTTATACATATTAACCCCTAATCTGCCGCCCCCTATACCACCGCCACCTACATAAACTTATTAACCCCTATCCTGCGGATCACGGACCGAGCCGCAACTAAATAAATTGTTTAACCCCTAAACCGCCGCTCCCGGACCTCACCGCCACCTATATTAAAGTTATTAACCCTTATCCTGCCCCCCCTATACCGCCGCCACCTATATTAAAATTATTAACCCCTATCCTGCCCCCTATACCGCCACCTATATTAAAGTTATTAACACCTAAACCTAAGTCTAACACTAACCCTAACCCCCCTAACTTAAATATTATTTAAATAAATAATATTACTTGTATTAACTAAATTAATCCTATTTAAAACTAAATACTTACCTGTAAAATAAACCCTAAGATAGCTACAATATAACTAATAATTATATTGTAGCTATTTTAGGATTTATTTTTATTTTACAGGCAACTTTGTATTTATTTTAACTAGGTACAATAGTTATTAAATAGTTATTAACTATTTAATAACTACCTAGTTAAAATACTTACAAAAATACCTGTAAAATAAATCCTAACCTAAGTTACAATTAAACCTAACACTACATTATCATTAAATTAATTAAATACATTAACTACAATTACCTAAAATTAAATTAAATTAAATAAACTAAACTATAGTACAAAAACAAACAAACACTAAATTACAGAAAATAAAAAAGAATTACAAGAAGTTTAAACTAATTACACCTAATCTAAGCCCCTAATAAAATAATAAAGCCCCCCAAAATACAAAAATGCCCTACCCTATTCTAAATTACAAAGTAACCAGCTCTTTTACCAGCCCTTAAAAGGGCTTTTTGCGGGGCATTGCCCCAAAGTAATCAGCTCTTTTACCTGTAAAAAAAAAATACAACCCCCCCCAACATTAAAACCCACCACCCACATACCCCTACTCTAACCCACCCAAACCCCCCTAAAAAAACCTAACACTAACCCCCTGAAGATCACCCTACCTGGAGCCGTCTTCACCCAACCGGGCCGAAATCTTCATCCAAGTGGCGCAGAAGAGGTCCTCCATCCAGCAGAAGTCTTCATCCAGGCGGCGTCTTCAATCTTCATCCATCCAGGCGGCGTCTTCAATCTTCATCTGATTGGCTGTTCCGATCAGCCAATAGAATGCAAGCTCAATCCGATTGGCTGATTGGATCAGCCAATCGGATTGAACTTCAATCTAATTGGCTAATTGAATCAGCCAATCAGATTTTTCCTACCTTAATTCGGATTGGCTGATAGAATCCTATCAGCCAATCGGAATTCGAGGGACGCCATCTTGGATGACGTCCCATAAAGGAACCTTCATTCGTCGTTCAGTCATCGGTTGAAGAGGATGGCTCCGCGTCGGCTCCTTTGAAGATGGCTCCGCTCTGGATGGATGAAGATTGAAGACGCCGCCTGGATGAAGATTTCTGCTGGATGGAGGACCTCTTCTGCACCACTTGGATGAAGATTTCGGCCTGGTTGGGTGAAGACGGCTCAAGGTAGGGAGATCTTCATGGGGTTAGTGTTAGGTTTTTTTAAGGGGGGTTTGGGTCGGTTAGAGTAAGGGTATGTGGGTGGTGGGTTTTAATGTTGGGGGGGGGTTGTATTTTTTTTTACAGGTAAAAGAGCTGATTACTTTGGGGCAATGCCCTGCAAAGCCCTTTTAAGGGCTGGTAAAAGAGCTGGTTACTTTGTAATTTAGAATAGGGTAGGGCATTTTTTTATTTTGGGGGGCTTTATTATTTTATTAGGGGGCTTAGATTAGGTGTAATTCGTTTAAACTTCTTGTAATTCTTTTTTATTTTCTGTAATTTAGTGTTTGTTTTTTTTGCACTATAGTTTAGTTTATTTAATTTAATTTAATTTTAGGTAATTGTAGGTAATTTATTTAATTTATTTAATGATAGTGTAGTGTTAGGTTTAATTGTAACTTAGGTTAGGATTTATTTTACAGGTAATTTTGTAAGTATTTTAACTAGGTAGCTATTAAATAGTTAATAACTATTTAATAACTATTGTACCTAGTTAAAATAAATACAAAGTTGCCTGTAAAATAAAAATAAATCCTAAAATAGCTACAATATAATTATTAGTTATATTGTAGCTATCTTAGGGTTTATTTTACAGGTATTTATTTTTAAATAGGAATAATTTAGTTAATAATAGTAAGTTTTATTTAGATTTATTAAAATAATATTAAAGTTAGGGGGGTGTTAGTGTTAGTGTTAGACTTAGGTTTAGGGGTTAATAAGTTTAATATAGGTGGTGGCGGGGTCTGGGAGCGGCGCTTTAGGGGTTAAACATTTAATTTAGTTGCGGCGGGGTCCGGGAGCGATGGTTTAGGGGTTAATGAGTTTAATGTAGGTTGCGGCGGTGTAGTGGGGGGCAGGATAGGGGTTAATAACTTTAATATAGGTGGCGGTGGGCTCCGGGTGCGGCAGTTTAGGGGTTAAACAATTTATTTAGTTGCGGCGGGGTCCGGGATCCACAGGATAGGGGTTAATAACTTGAATATAGGTGGCGGCGGTGTAGTGGGGGGCAGGATAGGGGTTAATAGGTATAATGTAGGTGGCGGCGGGGTCCGGGAGTGGCGGTTTAGGGGTTAATACATTTATTATAGTTGCGGCGGGGTCCAGGAGCGGCGGTTTAGGGGGTAATAACTTTATTTAGTTGTGGGGGGCTCCGGGAGTGGCGGTTTAGGGGGTAAAACAGTGTAGTTTAGTGTGGGTGCTTAGTGACAGGCTATCAAAAAAGCTGCGAAGAAGCCGATGAGCAGCGAGATCGATGACTGTCAGTTAACAACAGTCCGCTGCTCATCGCTCCGTACTTGGTGCGCGGCTTCTTGACAGCTTTTTTGATAACTTTGTGGAATGTATTCAGGTCCGTGGCAGCGATGGTAGGCGAGCTTAGGCGAGCGTATTGGGCCTGCGAATGCAGGTAAGTAGACGGCTTCATAACTAGAGGCCATCATATCTTTGAACCCTTACAACCTCTTTATAATTTAAAAAAAATATATATTTATCAGATAGTGTTATTATGAAGTAGCTGTACTTTTAAATGTATTTTTGATGTGTTTTGTGCAACGTTTTTGTCGAGCGTAACAAAAAAACAGAGCGCTGAGGTTGCGTAATTATCCTGGTGTAAATCAACTTTCAACTTGTAATACACACACTCCTTCCGATGCACGCAAACATCCGCAATAAACCCGATATTGCTCGCACAAAACAGTTATCTCATAATCTGTCCCATAATGTCTTGCATTATTCTAATATTAACAATCTGTGCTCTAGAGAATCTGATGTTTTTGACCAAACAAATAAGATGAATAGCACTTTCAGTTACTGTAAGGGAATAACTACTTCTAGTGGCATACAAGGGATTAACAAGGTCCTTATGACTAATTTATTCTGAAACATTTGTATAACATCTATTTTTGATGAGAAATATGGTCTTATATATCCAATGTCAAATAGTAAAATACTATTAGATCAAATAAAGAGTTGTGGGATAAATACTGTGATAATTTTGAACCATGTTAAGCCAAAGACAAAGTTATAATCACATCCATAGTGTCATGATGTCTGACATGTTTTTATTCTGGGAACTCTAAAAAAACTCTGTATCGATTGACACGTTATACTTTCAGCACCTTTCATAGTGGCAGCCAACTTGCAGTAAAGAAGCTATATGAAGACTTTCATTTTATTATGTGTTGAAGCAGGAAACATTTTTTATCCCCAGAAAACATATATCTTCTTTTTCACCTTTCATATGAAAAATATTCAGTATGACCGATTTCCTATTAACTACATATATATTACTCCAGCCCTCACTGGCAATAATGTATATACCATTGTTTTCTTTTCCTTCTCCCTCTGCAAAATAGCTACACTACTTTTCCCCTTTTGAAAGTCCCTAGATAATATTGGCCTAGATTACAAGTGGAGCACATACTGTAAATATAAGCGCTATTAAATGCTAACAGAGCTCACAATAAATCAATAGTGCTACTATTCATATTACAAGTTTAAAGTAGAAAGTTAGCACATGAGAGAGAGACTCAGGTGTGCTAAAATGTAAAGGTGGGCTAACGCAACGTCACTAAATTCCTTTTCCTCATAGACCAAAATGGGGGGGGTGCTACTTTTTTTTGGTATTCGCTTGCACACAACACGTAACTTTCAACTTGTAATATGAACGAAGTTAGTGAGGCCGCGCTGCCCATTTAAAGTAAAGGTGCTAAAGGGATGTTGGCCACACTAAAATTTCTTTGATTTTACCATGGATTTATAATACCTGATTGAGCTCTAATCTTAGAGCAGTCCAGCAATATAATTTATGAAAATAGAGTATTCTCACAGGGCCTTGTTCGACCAAAACACTCATTTCAGGTATTTATAAATAAAAATAAAAAATCGTATTTGCATCAAGATTGACACAAATATTAAATATAAATGTTGAAAATGTTGCCTGTAAGGGACAGTAAAGTAAAAAATGTATTTAAATATCACAACCCCTTCAAATGTAAACAATATAACTCACACCCTACCACCATAATAACCCCCACACTTCTAGTATGAGTGAGACAACATTTGTATATACTGTTTTGGCTATGAAAGGCACTCTAATAAATAAATAAATAAATAAATAAACAAACCTTAAAATAGTCAAACTAGATTGCAACTTTCTAAGGAGGAAAAACATTAACAATGGACAATATAAGTATTTTTAAGATATGATAAATATAGAACCTTGAGACTGGAACTAGAACAGAGTGTACAGCTGGACTGAAGAGCTTGCACTCTAATGTATACAGCAATGTAAGGATGTTCCATCAGCATAACCCTTGCATGCTTCCCCAAACTATTATATCCCTAAACAAGTATAGTCAGGATAGGCAGTAGTGGGGGCACCAGAGTGTATTGTGCAGTTAATGTTCCCCTGAAGAGTCACTAAAGGAGATAACCTTTCTTGACAAGGAGGCCCATTAAAAGACTAACAACAGGTAGCCTTCAGGAGTCAGGGGTGGCCAGATTTTTGCAATTAAAACATACTAAGAAGAGTCAAATTATTTCTATCTGTCAAAAACAACAAAATATTCAGCACACTCATCACAACCTGACACCACATAG
Organism: Bombina bombina; assembly: GCF_027579735.1. Classification (NCBI taxonomy): domain Eukaryota; kingdom Metazoa; phylum Chordata; class Amphibia; order Anura; family Bombinatoridae; genus Bombina; species Bombina bombina. The sequence goes on from NC_069503.1 coordinate 1,019,254,848, forward strand.
GCAGAAAAAGAAATGAAGCTAAGAGGGAGATGTATAGGTTTCTTCCCACTGTGTTGCTGTAGCCATGTTTACCCTTACTGAGCATAATGTGCATGGTATTTGTGCACATACATTTAGAGGAGAGAACAATGATTATATACAAATTCTAGCATTCTAAAATTCAATTTTTGAGTATAAAGCCAAAATCTCTTATTGACAACATATCTTACCCCAATCAAAAAGCTTAGGTGTGCAACATGGATCTGAAAGATCATCTGTCTCAGTATACAAACAAGTAGGCCACCATTTTCATAAATATTTCCAACCATGTTTATTACATACCAACACTGTATATTTAAGGTTGATTTACATTGTGAAGTTTTTGTTTTGTCACACTAGGTGGCAGTAGAACAATATTCCTACAATAAGTCTACAGCTTTATTTACTGCAAGGGTGTCCAGCCTTGTCAAATTAGGGGCACAATGGATTTTTTTTTCAACCTCAGGGCTAGAGAACAACATCAAAATATTCTATTAATAAAAACAAAGCTATATTCTTCTATAAGCAAACTCCAAATAAGCAATACATTAGCCAGGAAATGCATTTAGGTCAAGAAATATATCCAGTAGATCCTTTCAGACTGGACAGGAATAGGGTAACTGCACAGAACTGGAGCAGTTAGTGTGTAAGGGAATAACACAGAGTAAGTATGGAATTAAGAAATGCAAAACCGCATTGTGGCCTCTGGGTCATCTGTTAAATAACCTTTCTATACAGCTTGGATGTACTGTAAATTCTGATATTAAGATATTTAAATGCTTCAATAAAAACACACACCAAACTGCCTTTTTCATAACACAGTGCATATAAATTATGTAAGCAGAGTAATAGTGTTACTTAGGTAATAGTTATAAGTAATATGTAATAGTGTTACTTAGGTAATAGTTATAAGTAATAGGTAATAGTGCTACTTAGGTAATAGTTATAAGTAATAGGTAATAGTGTTACTTAGGTAATAGTTATAAGTAATATGTAATAGTGTTACTTAGGTAATAGTTATATGTAATAGGTAATAGTGTTACTTAGGTAATAGTTATATGTAATAGGTAATAGTGCTACTTAGGTAATAGTTATATGTAAGAGGTAATAGTGTTATTTATTAAATAAATTGCTTCTGCATTTTATAGACTATGACTATGGCCTCTATTTATCAAGCTGTCAACCGCAAATACGCTGGAATTCCGCTGCGTATTTGTGGCGAGCCTGATTCGCCTTAGTTATCAAAGGCTAGAGACCGGCAAAAGTAGAATTTAGTGACGTAACATACGATCCGCCGGACTCAGTCCTACACAGATCGATGGTTACGTCACTCCAGATGTTCCGAACGCAAGTTCGGCACAATCTGACTACTTTTGGAAGTTATCAAGATCCTACCAGGTACGCTCGCCACTATTCTGGCCCAGCGTACCTGGTTTTCAATCCACCGCCCTGGAGGCGGCGGATGCCATAGGAATCAATGGGTGTCTGACAGCAACGAAAGCTCATGTTCGCTGCTGCCCGATATCCCATTGATTCCTATGGGAAATGTCTACACCTAACACCCTTACATGTACCCCAAGTCTAAACACCCCTAATCTGCCCCCCCTACACCGCAGCAACTAAAATAAATGTATTAACCCCTAAGCCGCTGCTCCCGGACCCCGCCGCCGCCTACATTATGTTTATTAACCCCTAATCTGCCCCCCTACACCGCCGCCACCTACATTATACTTATTAACCCCTAAACCTAAGTCTAACCCTAACCCTAACACCCCCCTAACTTAATCTAAATAAATTTACTATTATTAACTAAATTATTCCTATTTAAAAATAAATACTTACCTATAAAATAAACCCTAAGATAGCTACAATATATTTAATAATTACATTGTAGCTATTTTAGGATTTATTTTTATTTTACAGGCAACTTTGTATTTATTTTAACTAGGTACAATAGTTATTAAATAGTTATTAACTATTTAATAACTACCTAGCTAAAATAAATCCAAAAGTACCTGTAAAATAAATCCTAACCTACGTTACAATTACACCTAACACTACAATTAAATAAATTAAATTAATTAACTAAAATTACCTACAATTAATTACAATTAAATAAAATAAAGTACAAAAAAAAAACCCACCTAAATTACAGAAAATAAAAAAAAATTACAAGGATTGAGCTTGCATTCTATTGGCTGTTCCAATCAGCCCCCACCCCCAAAATTAAAAAAACTATTTAACAAAAAAAACTAAATTACTAAGTGCCCTGAAAAGGGCATTTGCTAGGCATTGACCATAAAATGGCATTCTGATCTTTTGCCACCCAAACAAATAAAAACCCTAATCTATAAAAAAAAAAATCCTAACATCCACCGGGATGATGCTGGATGAAGATGGAGCGCCGCTGCCATCATAATCGGAGGGTACAAAGTTTTGGGTTAGTGTTAGGTTTTTGGTGTTTTTTGTGCAGCAAAAGAGCCAAATGCTGTTTAAGGGCAATGCCCATCCAAATGCACTTTTCAGGGCACTTAATAATATAGTTTTATTTTTAGATGGGTTTTTTATTTTGGGGGGTTGTGGGTGTAATGTTAGAGGGGCTAGTGGGGTTTTTCACTAAAGAGCCGATTGCTTTAGCCCTTTTAAAGGCTATTCGTAGATTAGTTTTAGAATAGTTTTTTTTTTATTTTGGGGTTGTTATTTTTTTAATGGGTATTAGAATACGATTAATTCTTTTATTTTTGGCAAATTACTTTTTTGCAATTTTAGACTTTTTTATTTTCTGTAAAGTTATTTATTTTTTATTTTTTGTAATGCTGTTTTTTTTATTATTCTAAGGTTAGGTTGTTTTTTTTAGTAATGTTAGGTTTTGCTTTAAAGGTAAGATTATTTCTTTTTACAGCTAAGTTTTTAAATTTTTTATGATAGTCAGGATTTATTTTGTAATTTTTGTGTATTATATTTTGGGTTAAGTTATGGGGTGTTAGGTTAGGGGTTGAGATAATAGTTTATGACTGTGCATTGTTGGGGAAATGGCAGTTTAGGGGTTAATAGCATAGTTTAGTGTTTGCAGTGTGGTAGGATGGCGGTTTATGGGTTAATAGTTTATTTAGTTACTTTGCGATGTGGGGGGTGGCGGTTTAGGGGTTAATAGTTTAGTTATTTTGCAATGTGGGGGTATGGCGGTTTAAGTGTTAATAGTGTAATGGGAAGTTTGCGGTAAACTATATGGTGGTTTAGGGGTTATTACAGTAGAGACTTATAGTGATTGGGGTTAGCACGCGCACGTGTGTAGGATGTTTTTTTAACTTTTTTTATTATTGCACTAGCGGTAACCTTTTTCGAGTCAGGTTAGCGCTAGAGCAAAAACGTTTAACTTTCAACTTGGAATATCATCGCAACCCAATAAGAGCAAAGGGTTTACCGCTATCGCAAGTGGTAGTTACCGCTCCACTTGTAATCTAGCCCTTAGTGTCTATAAAACAATGGGAGCTGCCATGTTGTAACGTAGGTTACCTTCTCTGCTGTAGCCAATTAGAGGCCTAGATTTGGAGTTCGGCGGTAGCCGTCAAAACCAGCGTTAGAGGCTCCTAACGCTGGTTTTGGCCGCCCGCTGGTATTTGGAGTCAGTGATTAAAGGGTCTAACGCTCACTTTTCAGCCGCGACTTTTCCATACCGCAGATCCCCCTACGCCATTTGCGTAGCCTATCTTTTCAATGGGATCTTTCTAACGCTGGTATTTAGAGTCGTTTCTGAAGTGAGCGTTAGAGCTCTAACGACAAAATTCCAGCCGCCTGAAAATAGCAGGAGTTAAGAGCTTTCTGGCTAACGCCGGTTTATAAAGCTCTTAACTACTGTACCCTAAAGTACACTAACACCCATAAACTACCTATGTACCCCTAAACCGAGGTCCCCCCACATCGCCGCCACTCTATTTAAATTTTTAACCCCTAATCTGCCGACCGCCACCTACGTTATACTTATGTACCCCTAATCTGCTGCCCCTAACCCCGCCGACCCCTATATTATATTTCTTAACCCCTAACTTGCCCCCCACAACGTCGCCGCAAGCTACTTAAAATAATTAACCCCTAATCTTCCGACCGCAAATCGCCGCCACCTACGTTATCCCTATGTACCCCTAATCTGCTACCCCTAACATCGCCGACCCCTATATTATATTTATTAACCCCTAATCTGCCCCCCTCAACGTCGCCGACACCTGCCTACACTTATTAACCCCTAATCTGCCGAGCGGACCTGAGCGCTACTATAATAAAGTTATGAACCCCTAACCCGCCTCACTAACCCTATCATAAATAGTATTAACCCCTAATCTGCCCTCCCTAACATCGCAGACACCTAACTTCAATTATTAACCCCTAATCTGCCGACCGGAGCTCACCGCTATTCTAATAAATGTATTAACCCCTAAAGCTAAGTCTAACCCTAACACTAACACCCCCCTAAGTTAAATATAATTTTTATCTAACGAAATAAATTAACTCTTATTAAATAAATGATTCCTATTTAAAGCTAAATACTTACCTGTAAAATAAATCCTAATATAGCTACAATATAAATTATAATTATATTATAGCTATTTTAGGATTAATATTTATTTTACAGGTAACTTTGTAATTATTTTAACCAGGTACAATAGCTATTAAATAGTTAAGAACTATTTAATAGTTACCTAGTTAAAATAATAACAAAATTACCTGTAAAATAAGTCCTAACCTAAGATATAATTAAACCTAACACTACCCTATCAATAAAATAATTAAATAAACTACCTACAATTACCTACAATTAACCTAACACTACACTATCAATAAATTAATTAAATACAATTCCTACAAATAAATACAATTAAATAAACTAGCTAAAGTACAAAAAATAAAAAAGATCTAAGTTACAGAAAATAAAAAAATATTTACAAACATAATAAAAATATTACAACAATTTTAAACTAATTACACCTACTCTAAGCCCCCTAATAAAATAACAAAGCCCCCCAAAATAAAAAATTCCCTACCCTATTCTAAATTAAAAAAGTTACAAGCTCTTTTACCTTACCAGCCCTGAACAGGGCCCTTTGCGGGGCATGCCCCAAGAATTTCAGCTCTTTTGCCTGTAAAAGAATAAATACAATACCCCCCCCCAACATTACAACCCACCACCCACATACCCCTAATCTAACCCAAACCCCCCTTAAATAAACCTAACACTAAGCCCCTGAAGATCTTCCTACCTTGTCTTCACCATACCAGGTTCACCGATCCGTCCTGAAGAGCTCCTCCGATGTCCTGATCCAAGCCCAAGCGGGGGCTGAAGAGGTCCATGATCCGGTCAAAGTCTTCATCCAAGCGGGGCAGAAGAGGATCTTCCATCCGATTGAAGTCATCATCCAGGCGGCATCTTCGATCTTCTTCCATCCGGAGCGAAGCGGCAGGATCCTGAAGACATCCAGCGCGGAACATCCATCCGGACCGACGACTGAATGACGAATGACTGTTCCTTTAAGGGACGTCATCCAAGATGGCGTCCCTCGAATTCCGATTGGCTGATAGGATTCTATCAGCCAATCGGAATTAAGGTAGGAATTTTCTGATTGGCTGATGGAATCAGCCAATCAGAATCAAGTTCAATCCGATTGGCTGATCCAATCAGCCAATCAGATTGAGCTCGCATTCTATTGGCTGTTCCGATCAGCCAATAGAATGCGAGCTCAATCTGATTGGCTGATTGGATCAGCCAATCGGATTGAACTTGATTCTGATTGGCTGATTCCATCAGCCAATCAGAAAATTCCTACCTTAATTCCGATTGGCTGATAGAATCCTATCAGCCAATCGGAATTCGAGGGACGCCATCTTGGATGACGTCCCTTAAAGGAACAGTCATTCGTCGTTCAGTCGTCGGTCCGGATGGATGTTCCGCGCTGGATGTCTTCAGGATCCTGCCGCTTCGCTCCGGATGGAAGAAGATCGAAGATGCCGCCTGGATGATGACTTCAATCGGATGGAAGATCCTCTTCTGCCCCGCTTGGATGAAGACTTTGACCGGATCATGGACCTCTTCAGCCCCCGCTTGGGCTTGGATCAGGACATCGGAGGAGCTCTTCAGGACGGATCGGTGAACCTGGTATGGTGAAGACAAGGTAGGAAGATCTTCAGGGGCTTAGTGTTAGGTTTATTTAAGGGGGGTTTGGGTTAGATTAGGGGTATGTGGGTTGTAATGTTGGGGGGGGGGGTATTGTATTTATTCTTTTACAGGCAAAAGAGCTGAAATTCTTGGGGCATGCCCCGCAAAGGGCCCTGTTCAGGGCTGGTAAGGTAAAAGAGCTTGTAACTTTTTTAATTTAGAATAGGGTAGGGAATTTTTTATTTTGGGGGGCTTTGTTATTTTATTAGGGGGCTTAGAGTAGGTGTAATTAGTTTAAAATTGTTGTAATATTTTTCTTATGTTTGTAAATATTTTTTTATTTTCTGTAACTTAGATCTTTTTTATTTTTTGTACTTTAGCTAGTTTATTTAATTGTATTTATTTGTAGGAATTGTATTTAATTAATTTATTGATAGTGTAGTGTTAGGTTAATTGTAGGTAATTGTAGGTAGTTTATTTAATTATTTTATTGATAGGGTAGTGTTAGGTTTAATTATATCTTAGGTTAGGACTTATTTTACAGGTAATTTTGTTATTATTTTAACTAGGTAACTATTAAATAGTTCTTAACTATTTAATAGCTATTGTACCTGGTTAAAATAATTACAAAGTTACCTGTAAAATAAATATTAATCCTAAAATAGCTATAATATAATTATAATTTATATTGTAGCTATATTAGGATTTATTTTACAGGTAAGTATTTAGCTTTAAATAGGAATCATTTATTTAATAAGAGTTAATTTATTTCGTTAGATAAAAATTATATTTAACTTAGGGGGGTGTTAGTGTTAGGGTTAGACTTAGCTTTAGGGGTTAATACATTTATTAGAATAGCGGTGAGCTCTGGTCGGCAGATTAGGGGTTAATAATTGAAGTTAGGTGTCGGCGATGTTAGGGAGGGCAGATTAGGGGTTAATACTATTTATGATAGGGTTAGTGAGGCGGATTAGGGGTTAATAACTTTATTATAGTAGCGCTCAGGTCTGCTCGGCAGATTAGGGGTTAATAAGTGTAGGCAGGTGTCGGCGACGTTGAGGGGGGCAGATTAGGGGTTAATAAATATAATATAGGGGTCGGCGATGTTAGGGCAGCAGATTAGGGGTACATAGGGATAACGTAGGTTGCGGCGGTTTACGGAGCGGCAGATTAGGGGTTTAAAAAAATATGCAGGGGTCAGCGATAGCGGGGGCGGCAGATTAGGGGTTAATAAGTGTAAGGTTAGGGGTGTTTAGACTCGGGGTACATGTTAGAGTGTTAGGTGCAGACGTAGGAAGTGTTTCCCCATAGGAAACAATGGGGCTGCGTTAGGAGCTGAACGCTGCTTTTTTGCAGGTGTTAGGTTTTTTTTCAGCTCAAACAGCCCCATTGTTTCCTATGGGGGAATCGTGCACGAGCACGTTTTTGAGGCCGGCCGCGTCCGTAAGCAACTCTGGTATCGAGAGTTGCATTTGCGGTAAAAATGCTCTACGCTCCTTTTTTGGAGCCTAACGCAGCATTTGATTAAACTCTCGATACCAGAGTTAAATTTATGGTGCGGCCAGAAAAAAGCCCGCGGAGCGTTAGCAGCCCTTTTACCGCCGAACTCCAAATCTAGGCCAGAGAAAGGTATAAATAGGTCACTAGAGTGTGCAGCCAATGGCTATGAGGAATATAACAGTGTTCTGCACTTCTATTTCTAACAGGAACTCAAAAGCTCACAATTTCAAAATGGAATTACAGGAAAAGGGGACAAAGTAAATAATGAAACTTTACTGCAGACGTTTTTTAATATATACAATTTATTATTTTATATTACCATCTCAAAGTGTTTAATGTCCCTTTAAGTCAGTTCTGCCAAATATATCAGTCTTAGTACTGTCCTGCTTTTGTTATGCTATCACTTTTTCATTATTTATTTCTCAAATAATTTATTGTGTTTTTTTTTCTATCTTAATGATAAAAAGAAGTATAATTCTAATAAGTATGCAACGAACAATGGGGTTATATTCAAACCCATTTGAAAGAGACATGAAAAAAGTGGTTTGCAGAGGTTTCATGTATAAACAGTACAACAGAACTTAGGATGACCGCAAGGTCTACACTAGATGCTATAATCATAATAAAATAATAGAAAAGATACATATTTTCCCTTTTTTGTTAGGCTTGCCATGTATTCCTTTATTAAAGTAGCAATTATGAGTACATCAAAATTATAATAATAATAATAATAATAATATCTTTCTTGTGAACAAAAGTTATCTAGATTAGTCAAATATTTTTTTTTAAACTGGCAGCAAATAATTAATTTTAATCTACTTTCTTTTTTCCCTGCCTGTAAACTTGTTTGCTTTTACATGGTAAACTGTATGACCCATTATTTTTGTAATATTTCTTGTTTTTTTGCATCTATAGAATGGCTTGTAAAAAAATCTTTTTACTTTTAGTTCTTTTTTAAAGGGCCATAATAGTTGAAAAATAACATGCTCTTATTTGTTAGAGCATGTAATTATCCTGCACTACTGTGTGTTTAACTCCTGAAAAGGGGTTAAACACACAGTAAAAGTGCCACTCAGGATTTTCACAGCACTGTTGGTCCTAAACTGAAAGCTCTGCTGATCTAATCAGCAGCACTAGTTTCCCATCTGAGTAGTGCTCGGGACCAGCAGTGCTCCAAGGGTCCCAACTGGCATTTCTACTGCGAAGGTTAAGCACATAGTAGAGCATGGTCGATAGTTATAAAATGACATGCTCAAAAAAATTAGAGCATGTAATATTTCAACTATTAGGGCCCCTTAACAAAACCACCCTGTGTCTGCACTTTTTGCTGAGAGTACACTTTGGGGTATATTTATCATAGTGCAAGTGGACATGATGCGATGTAGCGTATCATGTCCGTTGCACATCGGTAAATGCAGAGAGCATACCCTGTTGGCATTTATCATTGCACAAGCAGTTCTTGTGAACTGCTGGTATAAATGCTGCCCCCTGCAGATTGGCGGCCGCTAGCAGGGGGTGTCAATCAACCTGATCGTATTTGATCGGGTTAATTTCTGTCCGCGGCCTCAGAGAAGGCGGACAGGTTATGGAGCAGCAGTTTTTAGACCGCTGCTTCATAACTTCTGTTTAGAAGACTCGCGCGGAAACAGCGGCATCAAGCTCCATACGGAGCTTGATAAATTGCCCCCTTTATATCATTTTGGCCCCTTAAAGGGACATTCCAACCAAAATTGGAATCCACATGGATGCATATACATTTTCAATAGAAGCATTTTTGTAATATACATGTATTAGCAAAAATGCTTCTAATAAAAGCTATAACTATTTTAAAAGTATATTTAAGTATGCGCCGTGCACCAGCATTTTAAACACAACACTTGCTCAGAGAGCCTTAGGTGCTTGTATCATCTGGTAATGACTCAGTTTGTTAATTGCTAACATGTTACAAGCCCCACTGGTGCTCTGAGTAGCTGTAGTATTTAAAATACTGGTGCACTGAGAATATCTAGCTTAGGGATGGGCGAATGTGTCTAAAAATTCAAAATTTTAAACGAATCTTGATACATTCGTTCGTTCAAATCGAATTTTGAATGTTTATATAACATTCTATTTTAGAATTTTAGTTTTCGAATTTTTCAATAAAATTCGAAAATATTTGTTTGAATAATAGAATGTTTAGCTATATATTCATTCAATTTTGAAATGTCACATTCGAATTCGAAATAGTATTTCTAGTCTAATACTGTCACCTACATTACAAGTTTTGCGCTATAGAGGGTGCGAAACTAATGCAACAAAAGTTGCGTTATTTCACCCTCCATAGCGCTGCCATTACGAATTTTGAAAAAGCCGCCTTGTGCATGCGATGAGCTCCATACCGCACAAAATCCAAGCGCTGCTTTGACGTGCTTGTGCACGCTTTCCCCATAGACATCAATGGGGAGAAAGTGTTAGAAAAAACCTAACACCTGCGATTGCAGAATGAAAAGCTTCGTAACGCAACCCCATTGATGTCTATTGGGAAAAAAAGTTAAGTTTAAACCTAACACCCTAACACAGGGGTGTCCAAACTTTGCTCTCCAGAGGTTTTGGAACTACATTTCCCATGATGCTCAGCTAGATAAAATGCTGGCTGAGCATCATCGGAAATGTAGTTCCAAAACCTCTGGAGAGCAAAGTTTGGACACCCCTGCCCTAACATAAAACCCAAGTCTAAACACTCCTAATCTGCTTCCCCCGACATTGCCGACACCTTCATAAACTTATTAACCCCTAATCTGCCACTCCCGACTGCCACCACAGAAATAAATCTATTAACCCCTAATCTGCCACTCCGGAAATCGCTGCCACTGTACTAAAGTTATTAACCCCTATTCCCCCGCACCCCAACATCGCCCACACTAAAATAAAGATATTAACCCCTCTTCCCCCGCTCCCCGATATCGCCGCCACTAAATAAATAAATTAACCCCTAAACCTAACAACCCCCTAACTTTAAATTAAAATTATAAGATCCCTATTTTAAAATAAATAAAAACTTACCTGGGAAATTAAAAAAAACTATATTTAAACTAAATTTAATATAACATTACTATTATACTAAAATTAAAATAACTACACATTTAAATAATTAAATTACACATTAAAAAAAACCTAACCCCACTAAAAAAATGAAATCTACAATTACAAAAAAATTAAAAATACTAAATTACAGAAAATAGAAAAATACAAAAAATAACAAACACTAAATTACGAAAAAATAACAAACAAAATTATCCCAAATAAAAACAATTACACCTAATCTAATAGCTCTATCAAAATAAAAAACCCACCCAAAATAAAAAACCTTTGCCTACAATAAACTTTCAATAACCCTTAAAATGGCCGTTTGTAAGTCATTGCCCTAAAGAAATCAGCTCTTTTCCCTGTAAAAAAATACAAAGTCCCCCCCAACAGTAAAACCCACCACCCAGCCAAGCCACCAAAATAAAAAACCTAACTCTAAAAAAAAAACTAAGCTACCCATTGCCCTGAAAAAGGCATCTGTATGGGCATTTAGCTCTTTTAAGAATGCCTAAAACCCTAATCTAAAAAAAAACTACCCAAAAAAGTTTAAAAAACCTAACACTAACCCCCGACTATCCACTTACAGTTTTTAAAGTCCGGACATCCATCCTCATCCAGGCGGCGAAGAGCTAAATGCCCTTTTAAAGGCAATACCCATACAAATGCCCTTTTTAGGGCAATGGGTAGCTTAGGTTTTTTTTTTAGAGTTAGATTTTTTATTTTGGGGGGTTGGTTGGGTGGTGGGATTTACTGTTGGGGGGGACTTAGAATTTATTTACAGGTAAAAGAGCTGATTTCTCTAGGGCAATACCCTACAAAAGGCCATTTTAAGGGCTATTGGTAGTTTATTGTAGGCTAGGGTTTTTTTAATATTGGGGGGCTTTTTTATTTTGATAGGGCTATTAGATTAGGTGTAATTGTTTTTATTTGGGATAATTTTGTTTGTTATTTTTCGTAATTTAGTGTTTTTTGTAATTTTGTATTTTTAATTTTTTGTAATTGTAGATTACATTTTTTAGTTGGGTTAGGTTTTTTAATGTGTAATTTAATTATTTTAATTTGTAGTTATATTAATTTTAGTAAAATAATTAGTAATGTTAGTTTAATTTATAGTTTAAATTTAGTTTTTTTTAATTTCCCAGGTAAGTTTTTATTTATTTTAAAATAGGGATATTGTAATTTTATTTTAAAATTAGGGGGTTGTTAGGTTTAGAGGTTAATAGTTTAATTTAGTTTTTGCAATGTGGGGGGCTGGCAGTTTAGGGGTATGTTTATTTAGTGGTAGTGATGTGGGAAGCCAGAGGTTTAGGGGTTAATAACTTTATTTAGTGGCGACGATGTCGGGGAGCGACAGAATAGGGGTTAATACCTTTATTATAGTGTGGGAGATGTTGGGGTGCGGGGGAATAGAGGTTAATAACTTTAGTATAGTGGCGGAATAGGGGTTAATACATTTTATTAGTGGCGATGAAGTCGGGAGCGGCAGATTAGGGGTTAATAACTTTACAATAGTGTTTGCGATGCTGGAGGGCCTTGTTTTAGGGGTTAACAAGTAGTTTATGGGTGTTAGTGTACATTGTAACAGTTTAGTTATGAGTTTTGTGTAACAGTTTTGTTGCGTTAAACTCATAACTACTGCTCTCAGATTGATCGTGTCGGTATAGGCTGTAACGCAAGCTTTTTAGCCTCACCACAACACTTGTAATGGCAGCGCTATGGAAATCCCATGCAAAAACGTCATTTTTTAGAGTGCGGGACTGACGTTGCGTTACAGGCTAAAAGGCCTGCGGTACAGTTATACCGACAAGACTCGTAAAGGCTGCGTTGTGGTTTTAACGCTGAAATGGCCATTTTTTCAGCGTTAAAACACGAACGCAAAACTCATAATCTAGGTGTGTGTATTTTAAATATTATATTCAAATTCGTATTTCTAGTTTACAACTGTGTTTAATAAATATAATATTTGTATTCGAATGCAACATTCGAATTTGAATATCACATTCGAATTCGAAATAGTTTTTAGTCTAATACTGTGTTTTATAAATGTAATATTCAAATTCGAATGTGACATTCGAATGTGACATTTGAATTCGAATGTGACACTCGAAAACTGTAAATAACATTAGATAATAGAATTTTTAAGAATATTCGTTCTTATTAACATTCTATTATGTAAATCGAATTTCTACAATAACATTCATTCTAACATTCAAATTCGAATATGAACACATTCGCCCATCCCTATTTAGCTATGCTTCACATATACGTGCAGAGAACAATGCTAACACTAAAACAGTTATAAATTTTACTAGAAGCATTTTTGCCAATACATGTATATTGTAAGTATGTTTCTATTTAAAGATGTAATTCATCAATTTTGACCGGAATGTCCCTTTAACAAAAATGTAGAGAGAATTGTTGGCTATCAAAACAGCATCAGTACTTCATGTCAACTAGAACTTAATAAATAATAAAGGGACAGTAAATTCAGAATTAAGCTTTCATGATTCATATAGAATGTGCAGTTTTTAACAACTTTAAAGTTGTTTACTTCTATTATCTAATGTGCTAGTTTTACAGTTATCCTAGGTAGACTCAGGAGCATGCACATCTATGGCAGCAGTGTATATTACTGCAAACATACAGCTAGATTACAAGTGGTGCGCTGTTTAACAATCCTGCTAAAGCGTTAACTGTGCTAGAAGTAAGCTTTTTGCACATGACAGGTTGCATTTGCATTATGAGTTGAAAGTAAACTGTTTTTCGCTCTCACGCTAACCCGAGTGCCAAAAGCTGAATTTAGAATATCACGTGTGCAATAATGTATCCCCCCATAGAAGTCAAAGGAGAAAAAAAGTGAAAAAAATAAAAAACTAACACCCCACTCTTGTGCAAACCTGATTGCATACGCTCAAGTGTGCGAACCCGATATGAAAATATGAATTTCTTTCATGTAATTAGCAAGAGTCCATGAGCTAGTGACGTATGGGATATACATTCCTACCAGGAGGGGCAAAGTTTCCCAAACCTCAAAATGCCTATAAATACACCCCTCACCACACCCACAATTCAGTTTTACAAACTTTGCCTCCGATGGAGGTGGTGAAGTAAGTTTGTGCTAGATTCTACGTTGATATGCGCTCCGCAGCAAGTTGGATCCCGGTTTTCCTCTCAGCGTGCAGTGAATGTCAGAGGGATGTGAGGAGAGTATTGCCTATTTGAATGCAGTGATCTCCTTCTACGGGGTCTATTTCATAGGTTCTCTGTTATCGGTCGTAGAGATTCATCTCTTACCTCCCTTTTCAGATCGACGATATACTCTTATATATACCATTACCTCTGCTGATTCTCGTTTCAGTACTGGTTTGGCTTTCTACAAACATGTAGATGAGTGTCCTGGGGTAAGTAAATCTTATTTTCTGTGACACTCTAAGCTATGGTTGGGCACTTTGTTTATAAAGTTCTAAATATATGTATTCAAACATTTATTTGCCTTGACTCAGAATGTTCAACTTTACTTATTTTCAGACAGTCAGTTTCATATTTGGGATAATGCATTTGATTTATTCATTTTTTCTTACCTTCAAAAATTTGACTCTTCCCTGTGGGCTGTTAGGCTCGCGGGGGCTTAAAATGCTTCATTTTATTGCGTCATTCTTGGCGCGGACTTTTTTGGCGCAAAAAATTCGTTTCCGTTTCCGGCGTCATACGTGTCGCCGGAAGTTGCGTCATTTTTTGACGTTATTTTGCGCCAAAAATGTCGGCGTTCCGGATGTGGCGTCATTTTGGCGCCAAAAAGCATTTAGGCGCCAAATAATGTGGGCGTCTTATTGGCGCGAAAAATATGGGCGTCGCTTTTTTCTCCACATTATTAAAGTCTCATTTTTCATTGCTTCGGGTTGCTAGAAGCTTGTTCTTTGGCATTTTTTCCCATTCCTGAAACTGTCATTTAAGGAATTTGATCAATTTTGCTTTATATATATGTTGTTTTTTCTCTTACATATTGCAAGATGTCTCACGTTGCATCTGAGTCAGAAGATACTACAGGAAAATCGCTGTCTAGTGCTGGATCTACCAAAGCTAAGTGTATCTGCTGTAAACTTTTGGTAGCTATTCCTCCAGCTGTTGTTTGTATTGATTGTCATGACAAACTTGTTAAAGCAGATAATATTTCCTTTAGTAAAGTACCATTGCCTGTTGCAGTTCCTTCGACATCTAAGGTGCAGAATGTTCCTGATAATATAAGAGATTTTGTTTCTGAATCCATAAAGAAGGCTATGTCTGTTATTTCTCCTTCTAGTAAACGTAAAAAATCTTTTAAAACTTCTCTCCCTACAGATGAATTTTTAAATGAACATCATCATTCTGATTCTGATGACTCTTCTGGTTCAGAGGATTCTCAGAGGTTGATGCTGATAAATCTTCATATTTATTTAAAATGGAATTTATTCGTTCTTTACTTAAAGAAGTACTAATTGCTTTAGAAATAGAGGATTCTGGTCCTCTTGATACTAATTCTAAACATTTGGATAAGGTATTTAAAGCTCCTGTGGTTATTCCAGAAGTTTTTCCTGTTCCTAATGCTATTTCTGCAGTAATTTCCAAAGAATGGGATAAATTGGGTAATTCATTTACTCCTTCTAAACGTTTTAAGCGATTATATCCTGTGATGGCTGACAGATTAGAATTTTGGGACAAAATCCCTAAAGTTGATGGGGCTATTTCTACCCTTGCTAAACGTACTACTATTCCTACGTCAGATGGTACTTCGTTTAAGGATCCTTTAGATAGGAAAATTGAATCCTTTCTAAGAAAAGCTTATCTGTGTTCAGGTAATCTTCTTAGACCTGCTATATCTTTGGCTGATGTTGCTGCAGCTTCAACTTTCTGGTTGGAAACTTTAGCGCAACAAGTAACACATCATGATTCTCATGATATTATTATTCTTCTACAGCATGCTAATAATTTTATCTGTGATGCCATGTTTGATATTATCAGAGTTGATGTCAGGTTTATGTCTCTAGCTATTTTAGCTAGAAGAGCTTTATGGCTTAAAACTTGGAATGCTGATATGGCTTCTAAATCAACTTTACTTTCCATTTCTTTCCAGGGTAACAAATTATTTGGTTCTCAGTTGGATTCCATTATTTCAACTGTTACTGGTGGGAAAGGAACTTTTTTTACCACAGGATAAAAAATCTAAAGGTAAAAGCAGGGCTAATAATCGTTTTCGTTCCTTTCGTTTCAACAAAGAACAAAAGCCTGATCCTTCATCCTCAGGAGCAGTTTCAGTTTGGAAACCATCTCCAGTCTGGAATAAATCCAAACCAGCTAGAAAGGCAAAGCCTGCTTATAAGTCCACATGAAGGTGCGGCCCTTATTCCAGCTCAGCTGGTAGGGGGCAGGTTACGTTTTTTCAAGGAAATTTGGATCAATTCTGTTCACAATCTTTGGATTCAGAGCATTGTTTCAGAAGGGTACAGAATTGGTTTCAAGATGAGACCTCCTGCAAAGAGATTTTTTCTTTCCCGTGTCCCAGTAAATCCAGTAAAAGCTCAAGCATTTCTGAAATGTGTTTCAGATCTAGAGTTGACTGGAGTAATTATGCCAGTTCCAGTTCCGGAACAGGGGATGGGGTTTTATTCAAATCTCTTCATTGTACCAAAGAAGGAGAATTCCTTCAGACCAGTTCTGGATCTAAAAATATTGAATCGTTATGTAAGAATACCAACGTTCAAGATGGTAACTGTAAGGACTATCTTGCCTTTTGTTCAGCAAGGGAATTATATGTCCACAATAGATTTACAGGATGCATATCTGCATATTCCGATTCATCCAGATCATTATCAGTTCCTGAGATTCTCTTTTCTGGACAAGCATTACCAGTTTGTGGCTCTGCCGTTTGGCCTAGCTACAGCTCCAAGAATTTTTACAAAGGTTCTCGGTGCCCTTCTGTCTGTAATCAGAGAACAGGGTATTGTGGTATTTCCTTATTTGGACGATATCTTGGTACTTGCTCAGTCTTTACATTTAGCAGAATCTCATACGAATCGACTTGTGTTGTTTCTTCAAGATCATGGTTGGAGGATCAATTTACCAAAAAGTTCTTTGATTCCTCAGACAAGGGTAACCTTTCTGGGTTTCCAGATGGATTCAGTGTCCATGACTCTGTCTTTAACAGACAAGAGACGTCTAAAATTGATTGCAGCTTGTCGAAACCTTCAGTCACAATCATTCCCTTCGGTAGCCTTATGCATGGAAATTCTAGGTCTTATGACTGCTGCATCGGACGCGATCCCCTTTGCTCGTTTTCACATGCGACCTCTTCAGCTCTGTATGCTGAAGCAATGGTGCAAGGATTACACGAAGATATCTCAATTAATATCTTTAAAACCGATTGTTCGACACTCTCTAACATGGTGGACAGATCGCCATCGTTTAATTCAGGGGGCTTCTTTTGTGCTTCCGACCTGGACTGTAATTTCAACAGATGCAAGTCTCATAGGTTGGGGAGCTGTGTGGGGATCTCTGACGGCACAAGGAGTTTGGGAATCTCAGGAGGTGAGATTACTGATCAATATTTTGGAACTCCGTGCAATTTTCAGAGCTCTTCAGTTTTGGCCTCTTCTGAAGAGAGAATCGTTCATTTGTTTTCAGACAGACAATGTCACAACTGTGGCATACATCAATCATCAAGGAGGGACTCACAGTCCTCTGGCTATGAAAGAAGTATCTCGAATTTTGGTTTGGGCGGAATCCAGCTCCTGTCTAATCTCTGCGGTTCATATCCCAGGTATAGACAATTGGGAAGCGGATTATCTCAGTCGCCAAACGTTGCATCCGGGCGAATAGTCTCTTCACCCAGAGGTATTTCTTCAGATTGTTCAAATGTGGGAACTTCCAGAAATAGATCTGATGGCGTCCCATCTAAACAAGAAACTTCCCAGGTATCTGTCCAGATCCCGGGATCCTCAGGCGGAGGCAGTGGATGCATTATCACTTCCTTGGAAGTATCATCCTGCCTATATCTTTCCGCCTCTAGTTCTTCTTCCAAGAGTAATCTCCAAGATTCTGAAGGAATGCTCGTTTGTTCTGCTGGTAGCTCCGGCATGGCCTCACAGGTTTTGGTATGCGGATCTTGTCCGGATGGCCTCTTGCCAACCGTGGACTCTTCCGTTAAGACCAGACCTTCTGTCACAAGGTCCTTTTTTCCATCAGGATCTGAAATCCTTAAATTTAAAGGTATGGAGATTGAACGCTTGATTCTTGGTCAAAGAGGTTTCTCTGACTCTGTGATTAATACTATGTTACAGGCTCGTAAATCTGTATCTCGAGAGATATATTATAGAGTCTGGAAGACTTATATTTCTTGGTGTCTTTCTCATCATTTTTCTTGGCATTCTTTTAGAATACCGAGAATTTTACAGTTTCTTCAGGATGGTTTAGATAAAGGTTTGTCCGCAAGTTCTTTGAAAGGACAAATCTCTGCTCTTTCTGTTCTTTTTCACAGAAAGATTGCTATTCTTCCTGATATTCATTGTTTTGTACAAGCTTTGGTTCATATAAAACCTGTTATTAAGTCAATTTCTCCTCCTTGGAGTTTGAATTTGGTTCTGGGAGCTCTTCAAACTCCTCCGTTTGAACCTATGCATTCATTGGACATTAAATTACTTTCTTGGAAAGTTTTGTTCCTTTTGGCCATCTCTTCTGCCAGAAGAGTTTCTGAATTATCTGCTCTTTCTTGTGAGTCTCCTTTTCTGATTTTTCATCAGGATAAGGCGGTGTTGCGAACTTCTTTTGAATTTTTACCTAAAGTTGTGAATTCCAACAACATTAGTAGAGAAATTGTGGTTCCTTCCTTATGTCCTAATCCTAAGAATTCTAAGGAGAAATCGTTGCATTCTTTGGATGTTGTTAGAGCTTTGAAATATTATGTTGAAGCTACGAAATCTTTCCGTAAGACTTCTAGTTTATTTGTTATCTTTTCCGGTTCTAGAAAAGGCCAGAAAGCTTCTGCCATTTCTTTGGCATCTTGGTTGAAATCTTTAATTCATCTTGCCTATGTTGAGTCGGGTAAAACTCCGCCTCAAAGAATTACAGCTCATTCTACTAGGTCAGTTTCTACTTCCTGGGCGTTTAGGAATGAAGCTTCGGTTGACCAGATTTGCAAAGCAGCAACTTGGTCCTCTTTGCATACTTTTACTAAATTCTACCATTTTGATGTATTTTCTTCTTCTGAAGCAGTTTTTGGTAGAAAAGTACTTCAGGCAGCGGTTTCAGTTTGAATCTTCTGCTTATGTTTTTCGTTAAACTTTCTTTTTGGGTGTGGATTTTTTTCAGCAGGAATTGGCT
The DNA here is from genome assembly GCF_027579735.1 of Bombina bombina. Taxonomy (NCBI): domain Eukaryota; kingdom Metazoa; phylum Chordata; class Amphibia; order Anura; family Bombinatoridae; genus Bombina; species Bombina bombina. The sequence continues at coordinate 1,019,273,932 of NC_069503.1, forward strand.
GTCTTTATTTTATCCCTCCCTCTCTAGTGACTCTTGTGTGGAAAGATCCACATCTTGGGTAGTCATTATCCCATACGTCACTAGCTCATGGACTCTTGCTAATTACATGAAAGAAAACATAATTTATGTAAGAACTTACCTGATAAATTCATTTCTTTCATATTAGCAAGAGTCCATGAGGCTGCCCTTTTTTTGTGGTGGTTATGATTTTTGTATAAAGCACAATTATTCCAATTCCTTATTTTATATGCTTTCGCACTTTTTTATCACCCCACTTCTTGGCTATTCGTTAAACTGAATTGTGGGTGTGGTGAGGGGTGTATTTATAGGCATTTTGAGGTTTGGGAAACTTTGCCCCTCCTGGTAGGAATGTATATCCCATACGTCACTAGCTCATGGACTCTTGCTAATATGAAAGAAATGAATTTATCAGGTAAGTTCTTACATAAATTATGTTATTTCACATTCTGATGTCCTTCACATAGAAGAATATGTTATATGTATTCATAAATACATATTTCTACATATATCTTTATACCTATATATGAACATGGTTATATATATATATATATATATATAGGAATATCTATTTATAAATGCATATTTTGCTATATGTGAGGATATAGAAGCAACAACGGGCGCCAACATAGTGTGAATCAGTTTACATCAGCTGAGAAATAAAGTATAAGAAATATACTCACAAGTGGAGTGGCACCTTAAATCAACAAGGTGCGTGCAGGCAGGCTGACATTCAAAACCAGCAGTCAGTACGCTGGAGGTCTCACCCGGGAAACCTATGGATTGATGGAGACAGGTGTGGCTTACGTCAGCTGTGGATCGTTTGAGAGGCCGGAATACCAGTGGAGAGGTGCAAACAACTGTGGATACTTTCTCCAGATGATCGTATTCGTGCAATCAGATTTAATCCCAAATGAAATGGTGATTGTCCAAATAAGGAAAAGTGTTCGATATCCAACCAAATATAAAATCAATAGGACATCAATATAAAATAGCAAAGAAACCGGGTCTGTATAAAAACAGAATATTTTATTTGCTACGCGTTTCTCAGTCCGTAAAGGACCGTTTCCTCAGGCATATACATAGATGTTTCACAGGTGACTATTTATACCTGATAATGACCCGGAATCTAATCTGGAGGTCATCTCCAAAAAATTGTACATTAAAAAATATATATTGTTAAAAACAAAGTAATAAAAGTGTCATATTGAGCATTGTTCGGAAATGATATACATGTCTTAAAAAGATGTATGAAAATTTTTTGCAAGTAACTATTTAAAAGCATGTTTGCACTAGTGATGTGACCTGTAATAATGTTACTGAAAATGCATCACCCTAACTAATATGCTCAGTAAGTGATCATTTCACGAATAGGGTAGTTAGAAAATGGCATAATAACCATTCAAAAAAAGAGAACAGCGCTTTTTTTTTTTTTTTTTTTTTTTTTGTCTTTAAAATATTTTAGGCTTCAATAAAGTTCTAGGTAGGGCTCGAACTCTTGACCCTATGTGTGCTAGGTTTGTGTTTATCTAAAAGAGCTAATCAAATGTAATGAAAAATTAGGTGATGTTGGTCTAGATATACCAAAAACATGCCAAAGTTATAGTATGAAAATAGATACCGAAAATTATACGGGTACCAATTCGTTGAACAATTATTATAGAGAGGCATCATGATTAGTTAAATGAATAGTATAATTGGTTAATATCATAAAAAACAATCCCCAAAAAAAGGAGAACAGCGCTTTATCTATCTTGAAAATAATTTGAGATTCAATAAATTTCCAGGTTGGGCTCAAACCCATGACCTTGTGTGTACTAGGTTTGTACTTATCTAAAAGAGCTAATCAGAAGTAATAACAAATTGTGTGATGTTGGTCTCGATATACCAAAGACATGCCAAAGTTATAGTAAGAAATAAAAGCAGAAAGCTATCATAGTACCAATTTGTTGAACAATTGTTATTGCATAGCAACATGACTTGTTGCAAGAAGCAAACATGGTAATGAATATTAGATAGATGTTATTGGATTCTGAATGAGACTAAAAACGTACTTCACTATGTATATTGTATGATAATTGTTAATAAAATAATATATTTGTGTATGCGATATGGTGGTCGCAAGAGTGAGTAGGATTTAACAATGAAGATAAGTGGTAGTGATGGTGTTGTAGTTGGAAATAATATAGGTATGATGTGAAAAAAATGATTAATGGTGAATTTTTCACCGGTTGTGGGGTGGACACGAACTCGTGTCCTTGTGTATGGCAAACCTACACTTGGTCTGATGGGCTATCTGTGAATGACAAATTATATAAGGATCTGGGTTTACTAGACTCTGAATTGGTGGGTGAATCTTATATTATTAAGGACTAATTACAATATAAAAATCAAGTGAATCCACCGGGGCGCCCTATTATAGCGGGCATAGGCAATCTCACGTACAATTTATCCTTTTATATAGACCAATTTCTACAGAAATATGTGGTCAATTTACCCTCCTACATCAAAGACAGCACACATCTTTTATACCAACTCAAAAATGTCTGTAACAACAATTATCATACAATATACATAGTGAAGTACGTTTTTAGTCTCATTCAGAATCCAATAACATCTATCTAATATTCATTACCATGTTTGCTTCTTGCAACAAGTCATGTTGCTATGCAATAACAATTGTTCAACAAATTGGTACTATGATAGCTTTCTGCTTTTATTTCTTACTATAACTTTGGCATGTCTTTGGTATATCGAGACCAACATCACACAATTTGTTATTACTTCCGATTAGCTCTTTTAGATAAGTACAAACCTAGTACACACAAGGTCATGGGTTTGAGCCCAACCTGGAAATTTATTGAATCTCAAATTATTTTCAAGATAGATAAAGCGCTGTTCTCCTTTTTTTGGGGATTGTTTTTTATGATATTAACCAATTATACTATTCATTTAACTAATCATGATGCCTCTCTATAATAATTGTTCAACGAATTGGTACCCGTATAATTTTCGGTATCTATTTTCATACTATAACTTTGGCATGTTTTTGGTATATCTAGACCAACATCACCTAATTTTTCATTACATTTGATTAGCTATTTTAGATAAACACAAACCTAGCACACATAGGGTCAAGAGTTCGAGCCCTACCTAGAACTTTATTGAAGCCTAAAATATTTTAAAGACAAAAAAAAAAAAAAAAAAAAAAAAAAGCGCTGTTCTCTTTTTTTGAATGGTTATTATGCCATTTTCTAACTACCCTATTCGTGAAATGATCACTTACTGAGCATATTAGTTAGGGTGATGCATTTTCAGTAACATTATTACAGGTCACATCACTAGTGCAAACATGCTTTTAAATAGTTACTTGCAAAAAATTTTCATACATCTTTTTAAGACATGTATATCATTTCCGAACAATGCTCAATATGACACTTTTATTACTTTGTTTTTAACAATATATATTTTTTAATGTACAATTGTTTGGAGATGACCTCCAGATTAGATTCCGGGTCATTATCAGGTATAAATAGTCACCTGTGAAACATCTATGTATATGCCTGAGGAAACGGTCCTTTACGGACTGAGAAACGCGTAGCAAATAAAATATTCTGTTTTTATACAGACCCGGTTTCTTTGCTATTTTATATTGATGTCCTATTGATTTTATATTTGGTTGGATATCGAACACTTTTCCTTATTTGGACAATCACCATTTCATTTGGGATTAAATCTGATTGCACGAATATGATCATCTGGAGAAAGTATCCACAGTTGTTTGCACCTCTCCACTGGTATTCCGGCCTCTCAAACGATCCACAGCTGATGTAAGCCACACCTGTCTCCATCAATCCATAGGTTTCCCGGGTGAGACCTCCAGCGTACTGACTGCTGGTTTTGAATGTCAGCCTGCCTGCACGCACCTTGTTGATTTAAGGTGCCACTCCACTTGTGAGTATATTTCTTATACTTTATTTCTCAGCTGATGTAAACTGATTCACACTATGTTGGCGCCCGTTGTTGCTTCTATATCCTCACAGATTCATTGATCCAGTACACCGTGGACACAAGCGGAGCAAGCCTTTCTATCACGAACTCTTGATTGTTACCATATCCTTTATTTTGAAGTGGACTGTCCATTGTCTGTTTCCACTCACTCTCTTATAAGTCTTGGACTTTTTAAGTACACTGGACACTGGGACACTTATACATATTTATATGTTCAAATTGCACAAGTGTTTTGTTATATGTTGATTTTTACGTTTATTTTTATATATATTTTTCTCCTTTTAAAGCATTTTTTTGCCTTAAACACACCATAGCGGTTGGTGTTACCACACACTGAGCCAAGTTGTAAATTCGCTTATCAACCAATTTTTTATTTTTTATCTTTATTTGCACAACACCCACTTTCTATTTAAGCAGATACATCACGATTTTTACACCATCACATGTTTCCTTAGTAGCGCGTCCCCTTAGTTTTTTCTTCTATAGAATTAACTTTACTAATATTTTGCTATATGTAGAACATTGGAATATTTATAGTAAATACACAGTATAACACTTGATTAAATATAAATATTGCATTAATATGTTTCCTCTTGTAAGATGTATGGAGTCCACGGATTCATCCATACTTGTGGGATATTCTCCTTCCCAACAGGAAGTGGCAGAGAGAGCACCCACAGCAGAGCTGTCTATATAGCTCCTCCCTTAGCTCCACCCCCCAGTCATTCTCTCTGCCTGCTTAACTGCTAGGAAGGGCAAAGTGAGTGTGGTGACAAAAATGTTAGTTTTTATTTTCACAAGCAAAAGTTTGTTATTTTAAATGGTACCAGTGTGTACTATTTACTCTCTGGCAGAAAAGGGATGAAGATTTCTGCAAGGAGGATGATGATCTTAGCATTTTGTAACTAAGATCCACTGCTGTTCTCACAAAGGATGAAGAGTACAGGAAAACTTCAGTTGGGGGAACAGTTTGCAGGCTAAACCTCATTAAGGTATGTTCAGTCTATTTTTTTCTAGACAGACTGTGTTATTTCTAGAAAAGGCTGACAATATCCCCATGAGGGAAAGGTAAGCTGTATTCAGTAAAAAAGTAATCCAAGCTTGCATAAAGGGCTCATAGTTACTGGTGACACTGTTAGGAAAAAACGTTTTGGTTCAATTGCAAATATAACGTTTTTTGAGGGACTTTAAGGGGTCTTTGTGGCTTGTTTAAGGGTTATTAACCCACATGGCTAGTTTAAGAAACACTCTGTTATGTTTCTTTTAGGCCCCATAACATCGAGTGAGGTGGGAGGGGCATATTTTCGCACCTCAGTTGCGCAGTTTCTTTACCTCAGAAGCATCCAGCTACTTCTCCAGTGGTTCCTGCTGTATTTGAGGGCTGTAAAGAGGTTCTTTTCCCCACAAATTGTTCCTAAAGGGCAGGTAGGCGCCACAGCAGAGCTGTGGCAAGGTGCTGAACGTTATTTTACCGGTTTTGAAGTTTTTTCAATACGGTTTTTACATTAAGGGGTTAATGGTTTATTTGCATAGTGGTAGAAAGTTACTAAGGCTTTATGATGCTACTGTAAAAATTTCGTTGTGTTTACTGCTTTTTTACACTGTTTTGCAGGGTTTGTGCAGCTTTTTTTCTCTTAAAGGCACAGTATCGTTTTTGTTTAAAGTGTTATTTACTTTGATTAAAGTGTTTTCCAAGCTTGCTTGTTACATTACTAGCCTGTTTAACATGTCTGACACCAAGGAAAATCCTTGTTCTATGTGTTTAGAAGCCATTGTGGAACCCCCTCTTAGAATGTGTCCCACTTGCACTGATATGTCTATAAATTATAAAGAGCATATTTTAGCACTTAAAAATATTGCAATAGATGATTCTCAGTTAGAAAATGAGGGTTTAGCATCTAGCTCTCCCCAAGTGTCACAACCAGTAATGCCCGCACAAGTGACGCCAAGTACCTCTAGTGCGTCTAATTCATTTACTTTACAAGACATTGCCACAGTATTGAATAAAACCCTCACAGAGGTTTTCTCTAAACTGCCTGGTTTACAAGGAAAGCGTGACAGCTCTGGGTTAAGAACAAATGCTGAGCCGTCTGACGCTTTAGTAGCCGTATCCGATATACCCTCACAATGTTCTGAAGTAGGGGTAAGGGATTTGTTATCTGAGGGAGAGATTTCTGATTCAGGAAAGACGCTCCCTCAGACAGATTCTGATACGACGGCCTTTAAATTTAAGCTTGAACACCTCCGCTTATTGCTCAAGGAGGTATTAGCTATTCTAGACGATTGTGGACCCTATAGTGGTCCCAGAGAAATTGTCTAAAATGGACAGATACTTAGAGGTTCCTGTTTACACTGATGTTTTTCCAGTCCCTAAGAGGATTGTGACTATTGTTACCAAGGAGTGGGATAGACCAGGTACTCCGTTCGCTCCCCCTCCTATGTTTCCCATATCTGACACCATACAGGACTCGTGGCAGTCTGTTCCTAAGGTGGAGGGAGCTATTTCTACTCTTGCTAAGCGTACAACTATACCTATCGAAGACAGTTGTGCTTTCAAAGATCCTATGGATAAAAAATTAGAGGGTCTCCTAAAGAAAATTTTTGTTCATCAAGGTTTTCTTCTCCAACCTATTGCATGCATTGTTCCTGTAACTACTGCAGCTGCTTTCTGGTTTGAGGCTCTAGAAGAGGCTCTCCAGGTGGAGACTCCATTAGAAGGTATTATGGAAAGAATTAAGGCCCTTAAGTTGGCTAATTCTTTCATTACAGATGCCGCTTTCCAAATGGCTAAATTAGCGGCAAAGAATTCAGGTTTTGCCATTTTAGCACGCAGGGCATTATGGCTTAAGTCCTGGTCTGCTGATGTGTCATCAAAATCTAAATTGTTGAACATCCCTTTCAGAGGAAAGACCTTATTCGGGCCTGCACTGAAATAAATTATTTCAGACATCTCTGGAGGGTAAGGCTATGCCCTCCCTCAGGATAAAACAAATAAGATGAGGACCAAACAAAATAATTTTCGTTCCTTTCGGAACTTCAAGGGTGGTCCCGCTTCAGCTTCCCCTGCAGCAAAGCAAGAGGGGAATTCTGTCCAATCCAAGTCAGTCTGGAGACCTAACCAGGCTTGGAACAAAGGTAAACAGGCCAAGAAGCCTGCTGCTGCCTCTAAGACAGCATGAAGGGGTAGCCCCCGATCCGGGACAGGATCTAATAGGGGGCAGACTCTCTCTCTTTTCTCAGGCTTGGGCAAGAGATGTTCACGATTCCTGGGCTTTGGAAATTGTGTCCCAAGGATATCTTCTGGACTTCAAAGACTCCCCCCCCAAGGGGGACATTTCACATTTCTCAATTGTCTGCAAACCAGACAAAGAAAGAGGCGTTCTTACACTGTGTAGAAGACCTACATACCATGGGAGTGATCCGCCCAGTTCCAAGAGCGGAACAAGGGCTAGGTTTTTACTCCAACCTGTTTGTGGTTCCCAAAAAAAGAAGGAACTTTCAGGCCAATCTTGGATCTCAAAATTCTAAACAGAGTACCATCTTTCAAGATGGAGACTATTTGGACTTAAAGGATGCGTATCTACACATCCCTATTCACAGAGATCTTCATCAATTCCTCAGATTCACCTTTCTGGACAGGTATTACCAGTTTGTGGCCCTTCCCTTCGGGTTGGCCACGGCTCCCAGAATTTTCACAACGGTGCTAGGGTCCCTTTTGGCGGTTCCAAGACCGCGGGGTAGCAGTGGCGCATTATCTAGACGACATCTTAATTCAGGTGACGATTTCCAGCTAGCCAAGTCTCACACGGAAATCGTGTTGGCTTTTCTGAGATCTCACGGGTGGAAGGTAAACATAAAAAAGAGTTCTCTCGTCCCTCTCACAAGAGTTTCCTTCCTAGGGACTCTGATAGACTCGGTAGACATGAAAATATTTCTGACGGAGGTCAGAAAATCAAAACTTTTAATCACTTGCCAAGCTCTTCATTCCATTCCTCGGCCATCAGTGGCTCAGTGTATGGAGGTAATGGGAGTCATGGTAGCGGCAATGGACATAGTTCCTTATGCCCGCCTACACCTCAGACCACTGCAACTATACATGCTCAAACAGTGGAATGGGGATTATGCAGATTTATCTCCTCAACTGCATCTGGACCAAGAGACCAGAGATTCTCTTCTCTGGTGGTTGTCTCAGGACCACCTGTCTCAGGGAATGTGTTTCCACAGGCCAGAGTGGCTCATAGTAATCACAGATGCCAGCCTGCTAGGCTGGGGTGCAGTCTGGAAATCCCTGAAAGCACAGGGCTTATGGTCTCGGGAGGAATCTCTCCTCCCGATAAACATTGTAGAACTGAGAGCGATATTCAATGCGCTTCAGGCATGGCCTCAGCTAGGTGCGGCCAAATTCATCAGATTTCAGTCAGACAACATCACAACTGTAGCCTATATCAATCATCAAGGAGGAACACGGAGTTCTCTAGCGATGATGGAGGTAACCAAAATAATCCGAAGGGCGGAGGATCACTCTTGACATCTCTCAGTAATCCATATCCCAGGGGTAGAGAACTGGGAGGCGGATTTCCTAAGTCGTCAGACTTTTCATCCGGGGGAGTGGGAGCTCCATCCGGAGGTATTTGTCCAGCTGACTCAGCTATGGGGCACACCAGAATTGGATCTGATGGCATCCCGACAGAATGCCAAACTTCCTCGTTACGGGTCCAGGTCCCGGGATCCCCAGGTGGTACTGATAGATGCTCTAGCAGTGCCCTGGTCCTTCAATCTGGCTTATGTATTTCCACCATTTTCCACTCCTCCCACGTCTGGTTGCCAGAATCAAGCAGGAGAGAGCTTCAGTGATTCTGATAGCACCTGCGTGGCCACACAGGACATGGTATGCAGACCTGGTGGACATGTCATCTGTTCCACCGTGGACTCTGCCAATAAGGCAGGACCTTCTAATCCAAGGTCCGTTCAAGCATCCAAATCTAATTTCTCTGCGTCTGACTGCTTGGAGATTGAACGCCTGATTCTATCAAAGCGTGGTTTCTCTGAGTCGGTCATTGATATCCTGATTCAGGCTAGAAAGCCTGTTACCAGGAAAATCTATTATAAGGTTTGGCGCAAATATCTTTGTTGGTGTAAATCCAAGGGTTACTCATGGAGTAAGATTAGTATTCCTAGAATTTTGTCCTTTATTATCAGCTAGTTCCTTAAAGGAACAAATATCTGCTTTATCTATTCTTTTACACAAACGTCTGCAGATGTTCCAGTCGTTTAAGCATTTAGTCAGGCCTTGGTCAGGATCAAGCCTGTATTTAAACCTGTTGCTCCACCATGGAGCCTAAACTTGGTTCTTAAAGTTCTTCAAGGGGTTCCGTTTGAACCTATGCATTCCATAGATATTAAGCTTCTATCTTGGAAGGTTTTGTTGTTAGTAGCTATCTCTTCGGCTCGAAGAGTTTTTGAGTTATCTGCTTTACAGTGTGACTCACCTTATCTTGTTTTCCATGCAGATAAGGTGGTTTTACGTACCAAACCTGGATTCCTCCCTAAGGTTGATTCTAATAGGAATATCAATCATGAAATTGTTGTTCCTTCGCTGTGTCCTAATCCTTCTTCAAAGAAGGAACGTCTGTTGCACAATCTTGATGTGGTTCGTGCTTTAAAGTTCTACTTACAAGCAACCAAAGATTTCCGTCAAACATCTTCATTGTTTGTTGTCTATTCTGGTAAGCGGAGAGGTCAAAAGGCTACGGCTACCTCTCTTTCTTGTTGGCTGAAAAGCATCATCCGTATGGCTTATGAGACTGCTGGCCAGCAGCCTCCTAAAAAAAATACTGCTCATTCTACTAGAGCAGTGGCTTCCACATGGGCTTTTAAAAAATGAGGCTTCTGTTGAACAGATTTGTAAGGCGGCGACTTGGTCTTCGCTTCATACTTTTTCCAAATTTTACAAATTCGATACTTTTGCTTCTTCGGAGGCTATTTTTGGGAGAAAGGTTCTACAAGCAGTTGTGCCTTCCATTTAAGGTACCTGTCTTGTCCCTCCCTTCATCCGTGTCCTAAAGCTTTGGTATTGGTATCCCACAAGTATGGATGAATCCGTGGACTCGATACATCTTACAAGAGAAAACAGAATTTATGCTTACCTGATAAATTTCTTTCTCTTGTGATGTATCGAGTCCACGGCCCGCCCTGTCTATTTAAGACAGGTAGTATATTTTTCTTTAAAAAACTTCAGTCACCACTGCACCCTATAGTTTCTCCTTTTTCTTCCTAGCCTTCGGTCGAATGACTGGGGGGTGGAGCTAAGGGAGGAGCTATATAGACAGCTCTGCTGTGGGTGCTCTCTCTGCCACTTCCTGTTGGGAAGGAGAATATCCCACAAGTATGGATGAATCCGTGGACTCAATACATCACAATACATCACATAACTTCAATGCACTGTGTGTGTATGTATATATATATATATATATATATATATATATATATATATATATATATATGGACTGGGCAAAATTATTGTCACCTTCTCAAAATTGTAAGAAATAATTGCATTCCAAGTTTGTGATACTCCTGTAATTTATGATTAATCTCACCTGTATCAATTAACAGGTGCTGACAATATAGAAATCCCAGCGGCAACCAGTTAAAATGGTGAAAAATTGACTCAACCTTTCTGTTGTGTGTCTGTGTGCCACACTGAGCATGGAGAAGAGAAAGAGCAGCAAATAATTATCTGAAGAATTGGGAACACAAATTTTAGAAAAGCATGGACAATCTTAAGGTTACAAGTCCATCTCCAGAGATCTTAATGTTCCTTTGTCCACTGTGTGCAACATTGTCAAGAAGCTTACAGCCCATGGCACTGTAGCTAATCTCCCTGGAATTGGGTGAAAGATAAAAATTGATTGTTCGAATGGTGGATAAAGAATCTTGATCAACTGCCAGACAAATTCAAGCTGACCTTCAGGCACAGGGTACAAATGTGTCACTATATGTCGCCATCTGAATGAAAAGGAATGCTATAGTAGGAGACCTAGAAGGACCCCACTGCTGACACAGAAACATAAAAAAGCCAGATTGGCGTTTGCCAAAACTTACCTACAGTAAACCAAAATCCTTTTGTGAGAATGTGCTGTGGACAGATGAAACAAAATGTTTTCATAAAAAATAAATGAGGCTTTTAAAGAAAAGAATACAGTCCCTACAGTCAAACATGGTGGAAGTTCACTGATGTTTTTGGGTTGCTTTACTGCGTGAGGCACTGGATGTCTTGACTGTTTGCATGGCATTATTAAATCTAAAGACTACCAAAGAATTATGTGGTGCACTGTAGGGCCCAGTGTCAGAAAGTTGGATCACCTTCAGAGGTCATGGGTCTTACAGCAGGACAATGAAAATTAGTTTTAGAAGTTAATATAAGTTAAGCAATATGATTGGTGTTGATAATCCAGGATAAAGGAGACAGACAGATACAGTCTGTTAAGAATAAACAGTGCAATTTATTACTAAAAGGAAACTAGTTATTACGGTAATAATCTATCTAGGCCAGGGGTCGCCAACCTTTCGGACCTCAGGGACCACTTAACTCACAATTTTGAATCCCGTGGACCACTAACATGAATTTTTTTTTAAAAGTACAAACCTCTATAATGTGTGTGTGTATATATATATATATATATATATATATATATATATATATATATACACACACATACTGTACATAACTAGTATAACCATAGCTAAATTTACATTATGTATATATTTACACATTTTTAAGAATTATTTTTTGGAATTAACTAACTGAATGACAGAACTGAGAGAATACTTCCAAATGACAGATGAAGGGTGAGTGTCAACTTTTGAGCTGGAACAGAGAGGCAGAGAGTAGGAAAAAAGAATAATGTTTAAAAGGACCACAATACTTCCAAGTTACCTCCTCAGTTAGGAATTATTCAAAACTACTTATGATCATGGACAGACATTGGAGTCATAAATTAAGTTTATATCAGAAAGCTCTCAATATGGATGTGAGGTAACCACGACTGATGTTACTGGCAATTACTGTAATACTGGTGGGATATGGCTGATCAGCTGTATGGCAATTACTGGAATTCAGGTGGAATAAAATTATTAGAATGAAAAAAATTAATATTTAATAAAAAAAAGAAGATGGAGGGGAGGAAGACAAACAGTGATGTAAGTCCATCTGAAGGAATTAGGAAAACTACTACAAAGAGACAGGTAAAGAGAAGAAAATAAATGACATTTTTTTAAAATTTTCTTTTTTTTATATACTTTAATTCCACCATTTCAAGCCAAGACTGGATCAACCTCTGCTGGCTTTAGAATGGAAGCATCTTGCTCTGAGCAGCGCGCCTGGTGAGAGGAGTTAAAAATAATTAATTCCTGCTTGATGGTGTCAAGGACCACCAAAATCTTCTCATGGACCACCAGTGGTCCATGGACCACTGGTTGGGGACCGCTGATCAAGGCCACCGGTGGTTAAAAATATCTTCAAATAAAAAAGATTAAAAAACAGGTTTATCAATTATATATCCTATATTCCTAGTACAAGTCCATGTTTTAATATATCAGAGCATTCTGTATTTTATATTTGGACTTTAACAGCAAAGAAAAATTCCAACAGACAACCGGCAATCTACTCACGCTATTGGATACTGAAGGACATGTGACCTGAACACCTGAAACAGACAACCTAGTTCACAAGCTGAACGCTGTACATGACAGAAAAAGGTAACAAAGTGTCTACACAGAAGAAGGCCACAGAAGAAGGCCACACAAGGATTCTGTGAGTAGAGAAATCTTGAGGTAAACTAGATTTCGTATTCTGGTATATGCTGGATATAGTACCGCACTCTAAGGAGCCACCCTATATATCGGATCACACTAAGACTAAGTGTATAAATCTCCCTGAGACGCAACATCACTAATTATGACCAACTAAATTCATACGAACAGCTAAGGTACCCATATTGGGTACAGTTTAACAAGTGATATAACACGCAAGTGATTTAACTCTCCTGATTTATATAATTGTTTTTATTTCTTATCTAAATGCACAAACATTGTTTATAGAATCGATTCTCAATGTATTATCATTGATAAACCTGTTTTTTAATATTTTTATCTGAAGGTATTTTTAACCACCGGTGGTCTAGATATTATTACCGTAATAACTAGTTTCCTTTTATTAATAAATTGCACTGTTTATTCTTTACAGAATTGCCTAGATTTAGAGTTTTGTCGGTAATGACCCGCGTAGCTAACGCTGGCTTTTTTCTGGCCGCACCTTTTAAATACCTCTGGTATTGAGAGTTCACAGAATGGCTGCGTTAGGCTCCAAAAAGGGAGCGTACAGGCATATTTAACGCAACTGCAACTCTCGATACCAGAGTTGCTTACGGACGCGGCCAGCTTAAAAAACGTGCTCGTGCACGATTCCTCCATAGAAAACAATGGGGATGTTTGAGCTGAAAATAAACCTAACACCTGCAAAAAAGCCGCGTTCAGCTCCTAACGCAGCCCCATTGTTTGCTATGGGGAAACACTTCCTACGTCTGCACCTAACACTCTAACATGTACCCCGAGTCTAAACACCCCTAACCTTACACTTATTAACCCCTAATCTGCCGCCCCCGCTATCGCTGACCCCTGCATATTATTATTAACCCCTAATCTGCCGCTCCGTAAACCGCCGCTACTTACATTATCCCTATGTACCCCTAATCTGCTGCCCCTAACACCGCCGACCCCTATATTATATTTATTAACCCCTAATCTGCCCCCCACAACGTCGCCTCCACCTGCCTACACTTATTAACCCCTAATCTGCCGAGCGGACCGCACCGCTATTATAATAAAGTTATTAACCCCTAATCCGCCTCACTAACCCTATAATAAATAGTATTAACCCCTAATCTGCCCTCCCTAACATCGCCGACACCTAACTTCAAACATTAACCCCTAATCTGCCGACTGGAGCTCACCGCTATTCTAATAAATGTATTAACCCCTAAAGCTAAGTCTAACCCTAACACTAACACCCCCCTAAATTAAATATAATTTAAATCTAACGAAATTAATTAACTCTTATTAAAGAAATTATTCCTATTTAAAGCTAAATACTTACCTGTAAAATAAATCCTAATATAGCTACAATATAAATTATAATTATATTATAGCTATTTTAGGATTTATATTTATTTTACAGGTAACTTTGTATTTATTTTAACCAGGTACAATAGCTATTAAATAGTTAAGAACTATTTAATAGCTAAAATAGTTAAAATAATTACAAAATTACCTGTAAAATAAATCCTAACCTAAGTTACAATTAAACCTAACACTACACTATCAATAAATAAATTAAATAAAATACCTACAATTACCTACAATTAAACCTAACACTACACTATCAATACATTAATTAAATACAATATCTACAAATAAATATAATTAAATAAACTAACTAAAGTACAAAAAATAAAAAAGAACTAAGTTACAAAAAATAAAAAAATATTTACAAACATTAGAAAAATATTACAACAATTTTAAACTAATTACACCTACTCTAAGCCCCCTAATAAAATAACAAAGCCCCCCAAAATAAAAAAATGCCCTACCCTATTCTAAATTACAAAAGTTCAAAGCTCTTTTACCTTACCAGCCCTGAACAGGGCCCTTTGCGGGGCATGCCCCAAAGAATTCAGCTCTTTTGCCTGTAAAAAAAACCATACAATACCCCCCCAACATTACAACCCACCACCCACATACCCCTAATCTAACCCAAACCCCCCTTAAATAATGGTATGACTACGGCGGGGGATGCCGAAACGCGTCAGCTTTAGTGACCACCATCCATGCTAACTCTTTGTTTGCTGTACCGCAATGACTAAATTGCTGGGGCTGCTATGTATTACTTTTGCTTTTCTTTTTACCTGCCAATAAAAACTGTGTGCTCTTAAAGATTTCAAGAAGTGCCGGATTCCTTCATTTCCTTGTTTCCAACCCCCTTAAATAAACCTAACACTAAGCCCCTGAAGAACTTCCTACCTTGTCTTCACCATGCCAGGTTCACCGATCGGTCCAGAGTCTTGATCCAAGCCCAAGCGGGGGGCTGACGTCCATCCTCGGGCTGAAGTCTGGATCCAAGCGGCGGCTGAAGAAATCCATCATCAGGCTGAAGTCAGAAGTCCATCATCGGGATGAAGTCTTCTATCAAGCCGCATCTTCAATCTTCTTTCTTCTGGAGCAGAGCGGAGCGGAGCCATCTTCTTTCCAACCGACGCGGATCCAACCTCTTCAACCGACGCCTACTCGCCGAATGAAGGTTCCTTTAAGGGACGTCATCCAAGATGGCGTCCCTCGAATTCCGATTGGCTGATAGGATTCTATCAGCCAATCGGAATTAAGGTAGGAAAATTCTGATTGGCTGATGGAATCAGCCAATCAGAATCAAGTTCAATCCGATTGGCTGATCCAATCAGCCAATCAGATTGAGCTCGCATTCCATTGGCTGTTCCGATCAGCCAATAGAATGCGAGCTCAATCTGATTGGCTGATCGGATCAGCCAATCGAATTGAACTTGATTCTGATTGGCTGATTCCATCAGCCAATCAGAATTTTCCTACCTTAATTCCGATTGGCTGATAGAATCCTATCAGCCAATCGGAATTCGAGGGACGCCATCTTGGATGACGTCCCTTAAAGGAACCTTCATTCGGCGAGTAGGCGTCGGTTGAAGAGGTTGGATCCGCGTCGGTTGGAAAGAAGATGGCTCCGCTCCGCTCCAGAAGAAAGAAGATTGAAGATGTGGCTTGATAGAAGACTTCATCCCGATGATGGACTTCCGACTTCAGCCCGAAGATGGATTTCTTCAGCCGCCGCTTGGATCCAGACTACAGCCCGAGGATGGACGTCACTCTTCAGCCCCCCGCTTGGGCTTGGATCAAGACTCTGGACCGATCGGTGAACCTGGCATGGTGAAGACAAGGTAGGAAGATCTTCAGGGGCTTAGTGTTAGGTTTATTTAAGGGGGGTTTGGGTTAGATTAGGGGTATGTGGGTGGTGGGTTGCAATGTTGGGGGGGTATTGTATGTTTTTTTTTACAGGCAAAAGAGCTGAATTCTTTGGGGCATGCCCCGCAAAGGGCCCTGTTCAGGGCTGGTAAGGTAAAAGAGCTTTGAACTTTTGTAATTTAGAATAGGGTAGGGCATTTTTTTATTTTGGGGGTCTTTGTTATTTTATTAGGGGGCTTAGAGTAGGTGTAATTAGTTTAGAATTGTTGTAATATTTTTCTAATGTTTGTAAATATTTTTTTATTTTTTTGTAACTTAGTTCTTTTTTATTTTTTGTACTTTAGTTAGTTTATTTAATTGTATTTATTTGTAGATATTGTATTTAATTAATGTATTGATAGTGTAGTGTTAGGTTTAATTGTAGATAATTGTAGGTATTTTATTTAATTTATTTATTGATAGTGTAGTGTTAGGTTTAATTGTAACTTAGGTTAGGATTTATTTTACAGGTGATTTTGTAATTATTTTAACTATTTTAGCTATTAAATAGTTCTTAACTATTTAATAGCTATTGTACCTGGTTAAAATAAATACAAAGTTACCTGTAAAATAAATATTAATCCTAAAATAGCTACAATATAATTATAATTTATATTGTAGCTATATTAGGGTTTATTTTACAGGTAAGTATTTAGCTTTAAATAGGAATAATTTATATAATAAGAGTTAATTTATTTCGTTAGATTTAAATTATATTTAACTTAAGGGGGTGTTAATGTTAGGGTTAGACTTAGCTTTAGGGGTTAAAAAATTTATTAGAATAGCGGTGAGCTCCGGTCGGCAGATTAGGGGTTAATGTTTGAAGTTAGGTGTCGGCGATGTTAGGGAGGGCAGATTAGGGGTTAATACTGTTTATTATAGGGTTATTGAGGCGGGAGTGAGGCGGATTAGGGGTTAATAACTTTATTATAGTAGCGGTGCGGTCCGCTCGGCAGATTAGGGGTTAATAAGTGTAGGCAGGTGGAGGCGACGTTGTGGGGGGCAGATTAGGGGTTAATAAATATAATATAGGGGTCGGCGGTGTTAGGGGCAGCAGATTAGGGGTACATAGGGATAATGTAAGTAGCGGCGGTGTACGGAGCGGCAGATTAGGGGTTAATAATAATATGCAGGGGTCAGCGATAGTGGGGGCGGCAGATTAGGGGTTAATAAATATAATATAGGGGTCGGCGGTGTTAGGGGCAGCAGATTAGGGGTACATAAGGATAACGTAGGTGGTGGTCGGCAGATTAGGGGTTTAAATATTTTAATAGAGTGGCGGCGATGTGGGGGGACCTCGGTTTAGGGGTACATAGGTAGTTTATGGGTGTTAGTGTACTGTAGAGCACAGTAGTTAAGAGCTTTATAAACCGGCGTTAGCCCAGAAAGCTCTTAACTACTGACTTTTTTCTGCGGCTGGAGTTTGGTCGTTAGATTTCTAACGCTCACTCCAGACACAACTCTAAATACCGGAGTTAGAAAGATCCCATTGAAAAGATAGGATACTCAATTGACATAAGGGGATCTGCGGTATGGAAAAGTAGCGGCTGGAAAGTGAGCGTTAGACCCTTTAATGACTGACTCCAAATACCAGAGGGCGTTAAAAACCAGCGTTAGGAGCCTCTAACGCTGGTTTTGACGGCTACCGCCCAACTCTAAATCTAGGCCTGTGTTTGTCTGTCTCCTTTATCCTTGATTATTATCAACACTAATCATATTGCTTAACTTATATTAACTTCTAAAAGTTATTTTCATTGCTGCTTTCTTTAGCGCACTCTTATTTGTTGCTATATTTAGATTGTGAGAGAATTGAGAAAGTATCTCTTACTAAGAGCTGCAACGCAATCATTTGGGATACCACAGTTTTTTCTTTGTAGCAGGACAATGACCCAAAGCACATGTCAAAAAGCACACAGAAATGGTTTAAGACAAAGCACTGGAGAGTACTGAACTGGCCAGCTGTCAGCAATAACCATTTCACTGTGCCTTTAAGACAAGTTCTCCTCCCCTCAGCTATCCTATTTAAACTCACTCTACCCATAAGACATTGCTTGATTATTAAAGAGCTATAGAGACCACAAACTGTCTCTTTATTTTCTATTAGTATATTAAGCCTTGAGCTTTTATATTTGAGCTGAACTTATCTCTTACAATTTTGTCTGCTGTTACAAAATCCTTTCATTCTAAAGGATTAAACATATCTAATAATATTCTCTTCTAACAAGAAGGAGAGATCTACCTTTTTATTTCAGCAGCTGTGTTTAGCTGCAGCGCTCCACACATCACCTTAGATCCGGACGCACAGACTACTCAACGTATATGTTATAAAGCATGCTAGGACCTAACTAATGGGTAATGCATTACTGAATATTCAGAAGTACTAAACGACTTTGTCAATTGTTTTTTTACTCATTATAATATCCGTATCAGGCCACACTTGATCATTTCTTTCATTGAACCTCCAAATCATTTCTTTGTATTCAGTGATATATTTTTTCACATCTAACTCTCATACAGTTACTTATCTCTGTTTATTCTATACCTTATTTTATGTGTCTGCCACAACTATAGAGAAACATAGTTGTGTCAATACCCACCAATCCATTATTAAATTTGTATTCACACAGGTACCTTATATCTAAGAAATGATATAATGGTGATTGTGAATGCATACAAAACCTTTCAAAGTAATAATAATATGTTTATCAAATATTTTAGGAATATAGACCTGTACTCTCACAGAATAATCAAGCCTTAAAAAACATTAATACTCAGACACATATTTTTAGGTACATCATGGATCCAATTGAAATGGCCAACCAGATCACCACACTTAATCAAAAAGTGGAAATTTTGGCTCAAGGACTCACTGAATTGAAAAATGAAAATAGTAGTTTAAAGCAAGTAATAAATGAATTTGTTTCCCAAAAAACTAATGAGACACCTGAACCACAGGTTAATCCACCTACTCCTTTTGCTGGAGATCGCACGAAGTTTCGTGAATATAAAAATGCATGTATACTTCTATTTACCCTAAAACCACGAACCTACCGATCTGACAAGATTAAAGTATTTACAGCAATCTCCTATCTCACTGGAGAACCCAGAGCATGGGCAGATAGATTCCTTGAATCAGAAGATCCCATACTAAACTCCCTTGAGAACTTTTTTCAAACAATGGCTATACTATACGATGATATTAATAAACAACAAACCGCTGAAAATTGATTAAGATCCCTTAAACAGGGAAAAAGGCCCGTGGAGGATTACATATCTGATTTCCAGCTATGGGCAACCGATTCAGAGTGGAATTCAGTTAGCCTGAAAAACCAGTTCCGCCTAGGTTTGTCTGAACATTTAAAGGACGAACTATCTAGAGTGGATTTTCCTGAAAGCTTGGATGCATTAATAAAACTATGCATAGCTATGGATAGAAGGTATCGTGAAAGGAAGACTGAAAAACACTTTTATGAAACTACTCCCAAAAGATCTTTCCAAACTTACCAAGAAAAAACCCATACGATTCCCATTCCAATGGAAATAGGTACCATTCGCGGACCTCTTAGTTTGGAAGAAAAACAGAGAAGAAGGTTAGCTAATCTTTGCCTTTACTGCGCAAACAAAGAACATGATGTTGCCACATGCCCAATTCTTTCCCGTCAAAAGAAGGGTAAGTTATCATTTAATTGTTAATGCGAAAAATCTAAAAATACACCATACCTGTCACTAATATTGTCTTTACAGTGGGACAGTCAGCAACTACAGAACGAAGCCATTATTGATTCCGGAGCTGATGGTTTATTTCTTGTTGAACAAAAAGAAAGACAAACTGGCACTACACTGTAATGATAGATGAGATAGGAATTATAAAATTCCGGTGCTACCCCTCAAATCTATATAAGGAACAAAGGGACAGGAAAGTAAGGGGTTACTGTAGCACTCACTCTCACTCTAATTGAAGATATAAAATAAAAACATTCATACTTTATTATTATTAAGTAAAACCAGGATAAACATCCCTAGTGGTTAAATTATGCTACCCACAACCACCTATTAAACTAAAATAAAAGCAAAGTTGGCCCTCCTAACACTCCTCTGTTTCCTGGCCGATAACTGGAAGCGTCGGCATCAGGTGGCTGGAGTGATAGGATGAGCCGGTAGAGAACGTGCTGTACAAACGCGTTTCGGCTATTAAAAAGCCTTTGTCAATGTTTCACATTCCAAGTCTAAAAATAGTAAGCCGAGGCTCCGATGTTCGGAGCTTAATATCTCCCCAGAACACCGGTCAGTAGCCAATCCGGGATCTTTCCCAGGTTCCACCTTCATGTCCTCCAATCGGTTACGGGCTTAGTTCACGCCCATACAAAAATATTCATCCGATTGGAGTAGAGCAATTCACCTTGACAGTGGTGGATTAACATGCATGATTCACGTCCGTAAGAAAGTCTCCATCTGATTGGAGCAATACCACACGCTTTGTCATTGGTGTAATATCGGACTCTGTGAAATCTGCATCCTATGGCTACTTAACCTTAGATACTTTAAACCCCAATGCATCCATGAAAAAATCCATCATCCAAGTCGATCGTAATAATGATGACTTTAAACTGTGTACAGATTTGTGGAGACATAGGAATGTTACTAATATTATCTCCCCGAAGTAGTTAGTTATGTATTTTGTGGGCTTGAAATACTCTATGTTTAGATACGTAAAATCCATACAAAGATATGTATTCGTATCCGATAAGTACCAGCAGACCATAATATTACACTTAAACATATAATCCTATGCACATCTCTGTGTGTTTCACCTTCATATACTGGACTATACCTATATAGCATAAATTCTTTTTCAGTCTCTTATAGGCATAGGAAGGAGTAAAAACATTACCCCTTCGTATATGGGGGCATTAATTGTTACAAAGTTCACTCCACAAACGACCATTCCGTGAAACAATCATCAATGTATACTAGATGGTGGAAATTGTTTAGGTCAAAATTAAATTTATTGACGAGGGAAAAACACAAATATCAGGATGTAAAGTAAAGGAAATTATAAAAATCCTAGACCCCCAACCTCGACCCTGTGGAAGCTCAAAATTAGCTCCCAAAATAGGACAGTTGATCAGGTTCATTATATCTGTTCTATTTTATAACTACATATCATCCTGGAGATATGTTCCATCCCTCATCTACGATACTATACATAACCACTGTATATGAAATAGCCATAGATTCTAGAAGACTGTATATAACTGGCAGAATACCAAAGGTAATAGCTCTTAGTAGTTTGAAGCTTATCGTATTACTCCTTCTATCATGCCATACAAAATGTGGCTAATTTTATAGAATAGTATCAAAAACATCATCAGTTATGATTTACAAAAAACTGAACCGATAGTCATGTGTAATATCACATCTCTATCCTAGAACAGAGATTATCAATCTGATGATTATAAATATTAAAAATGACCTATAGATGCTATTGGTTATTTCAGATATACACCCAGTAATTGTTGAATTCATTCATACCATTTGGTATGACCGTGTTCAGATTAAAGACCCATTTAGTTTCCATTTTAAGGAGTCTTTGTTCAGTCTCACCCCCTCTTATTCCTGGTTTTAGTTTTTCAAGACCCCAACATTTCATTACATTGGTATTCCCATTATGAGACTGTAGGAAGTGTTTAGCCACACTAGTGATTTGTTTTTTCTTTTCTACATCTCTCTGGGCTGTCCTTATATTGCTTAGATGTTCGGTCATACGTGTGCCCAAGCAGCGTGTAGTCATACCAACGTAAAATAAATTGCAACTGCATGATAAGCAGTAAATCACGTTGGTACTCTGACAATTGATGTATTCTTTAATAGGCCACGTTTTACCAAATCTATCCACTATTGATTGTTTTTTTACCATATGTTGGCACACTTTGCAGTGCCCGCACGCATAGGACCCTTTGTTACTAGGATTTCTTTTGGCATTTCTATCATAGTGACTGTTCACCAACTTGTCACGAAGATTATTAGCTCTCCTATATGTTATCAAGGGCCTATTGGGTAACAATGGTTTTAATAGGGTGTCCTGAGTAAGGACATGCCAATGTGTTTGCAAAATGTTTGTGATCTCATTACTTACTGGTGAGTAGGTGGTAATAAACCTCAGGGGGGTGTCATTTGTCTTAACTTTGGGAGTTAATAACTCCTTACGGTCTTTGCGTAAAGCATTATTATATGCCTTGGCCAATAATTTCCTCGAATACCCACGTTCAAGTAGTCTCTGTCTCAGGTTTCTTGCTGACTCTTTGAAATTCTCAATAGTACTACAATTGCGTCTCAAACGTATATACTCCCCCATAGGTAATCCCCTAATAGTATTCGGGTGATGGTAACTACTAGCATGTAGGATGTTGTTTGTTGATGTGGGTTTTCTATATGCGTTTGTTATAATTGCATTATCAGACTTTTGGATGTACAGATCTAAAAATTCCACTTTAGATTTTTCTACAGTTGAGGTCAGATACAATCCAAACGGATTAATATTGAGAATCCTTATGAATTCTGTCAGGAGGTCTTCCGGGCCATTCCATACAAAAAATATGTCATCTATATAGATGACATATTTTTTGTATGGAATGGCCCGGAAGACCTCCTGACAGAATTCATAAGGATTCTCAATATTAATCCGTTTGGATTGTATCTGACCTCAACTGTAGAAAAATCTAAAGTGGAATTTTTAGATCTGTACATCCAAAAGTCTGATAATGCAATTATAACAAACGCATATAGAAAACCCACATCAACAAACAACATCCTACATGCTAGTAGTTACCATCACCCGAATACTATTAGGGGATTACCTATGGGGGAGTATATACGTTTGAGACGCAATTGTAGTACTATTGAGAATTTCAAAGAGTCAGCAAGAAACCTGAGACAGAGACTACTTGAACGTGGGTATTCGAGGAAATTATTGGCCAAGGCATATAATAATGCTTTACGCAAAGACCGTAAGGAGTTATTAACTCCCAAAGTTAAGACAAATGACACCCCCCTGAGGTTTATTACCACCTACTCACCAGTAAGTAATGAGATCACAAACATTTTGCAAACACATTGGCATGTCCTTACTCAGGACACCCTATTAAAACCATTGTTACCCAATAGGCCCTTGATAACATATAGGAGAGCTAATAATCTTCGTGACAAGTTGGTGAACAGTCACTATGATAGAAATGCCAAAAGAAATCCTAGTAACAAAGGGTCCTATGCGTGCGGGCACTGCAAAGTGTGCCAACATATGGTAAAAAAACAATCAATAGTGGATAGATTTGGTAAAACGTGGCCTATTAAAGAATACATCAATTGTCAGAGTACCAACGTGATTTACTGCTTATCATGCAGTTGCAATTTATTTTACGTTGGTATGACTACACGCTGCTTGGGCACACGTATGACCGAACATCTAAGCAATATAAGGACAGCCCAGAGAGATGTAGAAAAGAAAAAACAAATCACTAGTGTGGCTAAACACTTCCTACAGTCTCATAATGGGAATACCAATGTAATGAAATGTTGGGGTCTTGAAAAACTAAAACCAGGAATAAGAGGGGGTGAGACTGAACAAAGACTCCTTAAAATGGAAACTAAATGGGTCTTTAATCTGAACACGGTCATACCAAATGGTATGAATGAATTCAACAATTACTGGGTGTATATCTGAAATAACCAATAGCATCTATAGGTCATTTTTAATATTTATAATCATCAGATTGATAATCTCTGTTCTAGGATAGAGATGTGATATTACACATGACTATCGGTTCAGTTTTTTGTAAATCATAACTGATGATGTTTTTGATACTATTCTATAAAATTAGCCACATTTTGTATGGCATGATAGAAGGAGTAATACGATAAGCTTCAAACTACTAAGAGCTATTACCTTTGGTATTCTGCCAGTTATATACAGTCTTCTAGAATCTATGGCTATTTCATATACAGTGGTTATGTATAGTATCGTAGATGAGGGATGGAACATATCTCCAGGATGATATGTAGTTATAAAATAGAACAGATATAATGAACCTGATCAACTGTCCTATTTTGGGAGCTAATTTTGAGCTTCCACAGGGTCGAGGTTGGGGGTCTAGGATTTTTATAATTTCCTTTACTTTACATCCTGATATTTGTGTTTTTGCCTCGTCAATAAATTTAATTTTGACCTAAACAATTTCCACCATCTAGTATACATTGATGATTGTTTCACGGAATGGTCGTTTGTGGAGTGAACTTTGTAACAATTAATGCCCCCATATACGAAGGGGTAATGTTTTTACTCCTTCCTATGCCTATAAGAGACTGAAAAAGAATTTATGCTATATAGGTATAGTCCAGTATATGAAGGTGAAACACACAGAGATGTGCATAGGATTATATGTTTAAGTGTAATATTATGGTCTGCTGGTACTTATCGGATACGAATACATATCTTTGTATGGATTTTACGTATCTAAACATAGAGTATTTCAAGCCCACAAAATACATAACTAACTACTTCGGGGAGATAATATTAGTAACATTCCTATGTCTCCACAAATCTGTACACAGTTTAAAGTCATCATTATTACGATCGACTTGGATGATGGATTTTTTCATGGATGCATTGGGGTTTAAAGTATCTAAGGTTAAGTAGCCATAGGATGCAGATTTCACAGAGTCCGATATTACACCAATGACAAAGCGTGTGGTATTGCTCCAATCAGATGGAGACTTTCTTACGGACGTGAATCATGCATGTTAATCCACCACTGTCAAGGTGAATTGCTCTACTCCAATCGGATGAATATTTTTGTATGGGCGTGAACTAAGCCCGTAACCGATTGGAGGACATGAAGGTGGAACCTGGGAAAGATCCCGGATTGGCTACTGACCGGTGTTCTGGGGAGATATTAAGCTCCGAACATCGGAGCCTCGGCTTACTATTTTTAGACTTGGAATGTGAAACATTGACAAAGGCTTTTTAATAGCCGAAACGCGTTTGTACAGCACGTTCTCTACCGGCTCATCCTATCACTCCAGCCACCTGATGCCGACGCTTCCAGTTATCGGCCAGGAAACAGAGGAGTGTTAGGAGGGCCAACTTTGCTTTTATTTTAGTTTAATAGGTGGTTGTGGGTAGCATAATTTAACCACTAGGGATGTTTATCCTGGTTTTACTTAATAATAATAAAGTATGAATGTTTTTATTTTATATCTTCAATTAGAGTGAGAGTGAGTGCTACAGTAACCCCTTACTTTCCTGTCCCTTTGTTCCTTATTTCTTGTTGAATCATTAGTTAAACAAAATAAAATACCTATTCTGCAGAAAACCTCTCCTGTTTTTGTTAGGGTAATTGATGGTACACATATTTTAAAAGGACCTATCACTCACCACACAATTCCACTATTAACCATCACACCTGATGGACACAAAGAGTTTCTTACATTTGACATTATTCCTAGTTCAATTCACCCTATAGTACTTGGGTTACCATGGTTACAAAAACATAACCCATCCATAGACTGGAGACAAAATATAATCAATTTCACCTCACAATATTGTCAAAAAACATGTTACCCTTATTTTAACATTGGACACATAAGTCCTACATTACCACATGAATATCATGATTTCAATGATGTGTTTAATCTCAAAAACGCTGAATCTCTCCCACCTCATTGGCATTTTGATTGTCCAATTGACACTAAACCGGGGATAGAGATACCATCTGGAAAAATATTCCCCCTCTCACAAAAAGAATTAAAACATCTAAGAGAATATTTGGATGAAAACCTAAGAAAAGGTTTTATATCCCCATCATCATCACCAGTTGCTTCAGCTATTTTTTTGTTACAAATAAAGATGGCACACTCAGACCAATAATTGATTATCGAGCCTTAAACGCAGTCACCATAAAAAATAGATATCCATTACCACTCATCCCGGAAATAATCGAACGCCTAACAGGTGCAAACATCTTCACCAAGTTAGATCTAAAAGGTGCATACAATTTAATACATATGAAATCTGGAGATGAGTGGAAGACAGCTTTCAAAACTAGATATGGGCTATTCCAATATAATGTTATGCCTTTTGGTTTGACAAACGCCCCTGCCACATTCCAGTTCTTCATAAATGAGATCTTCAAAGAACTCATGGATGTGTGCGTTATTGTTTACCTGGATGATATCCTCATCTATTATAAAACATTGGAGGACCACAGAAAACATGTAAGATGGGTTCTCTCAACTCTCCGTGAACATCAATTGTACGCCAAAATGGAAAAATGTCAGTTCCATAAAGACACTATTAAAT
Organism: Bombina bombina; assembly: GCF_027579735.1. Classification (NCBI taxonomy): domain Eukaryota; kingdom Metazoa; phylum Chordata; class Amphibia; order Anura; family Bombinatoridae; genus Bombina; species Bombina bombina. The sequence goes on from NC_069503.1 coordinate 1,019,300,396, forward strand.
TTTTGGGATATATAATATCTCCCAATGGCATACAAATGGACCAAGAAAAGGTAACGACCATAATCAATTGGCAAACACCAACTAATTTGAAATCTTTACAATGATTTTTAGGTTTCTCAAACTTTTATAGGAAGTTCATTAATCAATATTCCACTATAGTACAACCATTAACACGATTGACAGGTAAACAAAAATTTGTTTGGGATTCCAATGCTGAGGGGGCTTTCCACGATTTAAAGCAAAAATTTACAACAGCTCCTATTTTAAGAATACCTGATCCAGATTTGCCGTACACCTTGGAGGTAGATGCCTCAAATGTTGGAATTGGTGCTATATTAATGCAACCAGGTAAACATGATAGTCAACTTTATCGTATCGCTTATTACTCTCAACGATTAACTACTGCAGAATCAAATTATTCAATAGGCGATAAGGAATTACTAGCCATGAAATCAGCAATGGAACATTGGCGACATCTCTTGGAGGGGACTACAATCCCTTTTCAAGTTTTCACAGATCACAAAAATCTTCAATATTTGAAGAAAAATAAAACCTTATCTTCAAGACAGGTACGATGGGCCCTTTTCTTGGATAGGTTTAATTTCTTACTAACTCATATACCAGGTACAAAAAATGAAAAGGCTGATGCTTTATCACGTTCTTTTGAATCTCCAGAAGAGTCTCAAAATAACACATGCATCATTCCACCAACTAAAATCATTGCAGCTACAGTTCTAGAGACATCTGACATCTACCAAGCTCAACATGTGGATCTTCAAATTCCACCTATTTGTACTCCAGACTCTGAATCTGGATTATATATGAATAATGGGCTGATTTATGTTCCACCAACTTTAAGGAACCAGATTATCCATCAACATCATGATTCCCCTCTAGCCGGTCATCCAGGCATTGAAAAAACAGCCGAACTAATAGGCAGGGAATACTGGTGGCCTCAGATGAAAACTTCCATTCACTCTTACGTGATAAATTGTGACATCTGCGCAAAGAAAAAGAAAGAACATCACAAGCCCTATGGACTTTTGACACCATTACCAATACCTATAAAACCTTGGGATATGATTGGAATTGACTTTATTGTAGATTTACCCATCTCAAATGGTCATAATAGGTTGTAGTAGACCATTTAACTAATATGGCCCATTTTATCCCATTAAAAAGAACACCAACTGCTTCTACTACCGCCAAATTCTTCCATAGTCATGTAGTTAAATTACATGGTTTACCAGCATCCATTGTAACTGATCGAGGAAGTCAGTTCACATCAAAATTTTGGAGATATTTATGTAAAGCTTTGCAAATCACGCTCAGACTAACGACAGCATTTCATCCACAGTCAAATGGTCAAACGGAGCGTTTGAATCAAACTCTTGAACAGTACTTGAGATGTTTTATTTCATCTCAACAAGATGATTGGTTTGATTGGTTGCCTAGCGCGGAATTTGCCTATAACAATTTGATCAATACTTCGACAAAAGTCTCTCCCTTTTATGCAACCTACGGCTTTCATCCACGTACATATCCAAATACTATTACTTGTTCTCATTCTCCGTCAGTTTCCAATTACACTGACTCTTTGAAAGATGTTATGGAAAGTTTACAGGATCATTTGGTTTCTGCCAAAGAAGTCCAGAAAAAATACTATGATAGAAAGAGAATTCCATCTCCAGTATACAAACCTCAAGATATGGTATGGTTATCCACGAAGAATATCAGATTACCTGTACCAAGTAAAAAGCTTGCTGATCAATATATTGGACCATTCCCAATACTCAAGGTAATAAATGAAAATGCGGTGACTTTAAAATTACCTGCCTCCATAAGAATTCATCCCTCATTTCATGTGTCATTGGTAAAGCCTTATCTGGGGTCCAAGCTCCCGACCACTGACACTTCCATTCTCTCGTTACCCGATCCTCTGGATTACGAAGTTGATGGGATTTTGGATTCTAGATTTCGTAGAAAAACCCTTGAATACTTAGTGCATTGGAAGGATTATGGAGATGAAGAGAATTCATGGGTTCCTCTCCGTGATTTAAATGCACCTGATTTGTTGAAGGACTTCCATGTACGCTTCCCCTTTAAACCAGGTCTTCAGACTGCTGGGAGGGCCTCTTGAATGGGGGGATCTGTCAGCAATAACCATTTCACTGTGCCTTTAAGACAAGTTCTCCTCCCCTCAGCTATCCTATTTAAACTCACTCTACCCATAAGACATTGCTTGATTATTAAAGAGCTATAGAGACCACAAACTGTCTCTTTATTTTCTATTAGTATATTAAGCCTTGAGCTTTTATATTTGAGCTGAACTTATCTCTTACAATTTTGTCTGCTGTTACAAAATCCTTTCATTCTAAAGGATTAAACATATCTAATAATATTCTCTTCTAACAAGGAGAGATCTACCTTTTTATTTCAGCAGCTGTGTTTAGCTGCAGCGCTCCACACATCACCTTAGATCCGGACGCACAGACTACTGCTGACGTCATCACTGAGTCCCTGATCTCTCTGCGCAGCACGCCAGAGTTGGTCACACGCTGCAGACTTCAGACGCCGCTCTCCTGTCTCCTCAATTACCGCACTGAACTCCATATCCAAGTAAGACATGCTGCCAATAACAAACTTTAACCTTTCATTCAAGGTATGTGCACCAACGTATATGTTATAAAGCATGCTAGGACCTAACTAATGGGTAATGCATTACTGAATATTCAGAAGTACTAAACGACTTTGTCAATTGTTTTTTACTCATTATAATATCCGTATCAGGCCACACTTGATCATTTCTTTCATTGAACCTCCAAATCATTTCTTTGTATTCAGTGATATATTTTTTCACATCTATCTCTGTTTATTCTATACCTTATTTTATGTGTCTGCCACAACTATAGAGAAACATAGTTGTGTCAATACCCACCAATCCATTATTAAATTTGTATTCACACAGGTACCTTATATCTAAGAAATGATATAATGGTGATTGTGAATGCATACAAAACCTTTCAAAGCAATAATAATATGTTTATCAAATATTTTAGGAATATAGACCTGTACTCTCACACCAGCAATGTGTCCAGCTCTCAATCCCATAGAGCACCTGTGGAGAAATCCAAAAACAGCAGTTCGAAAAAGGAACCCTTCCGATATGAGAGACCTGGAGCAGTTGGCGAAAGAAGAATGGTCCAAAATTCCAGTAGAGAGGTGTAAGAAACTCATTGATGGTTACAGGAAGCGATTGATTTCAGTTAGTTTTTCCAAGGGGTGTGCTACCAAATAATAAATTGAGGGTGGTAATAATTTTGTCCAATCCATTTTTGGAGTTTTTTGTGCAATGTGTCAGATTTGGTTTTTTTCTCTCCATTTTTTGTGTCGTACCAAAATAAACAAAATAAATAAACATGAGAATGCCTAAACATTTGTAATTGCAACAATTTTCTTGGCGTACTGGTGCATTACCTGACAGAAATGCAGGGGTGCCAATATTTTTAAACACAAAATTCTCACTCTGACATACAAAGCCCTCAACTGCACTTCTACCCCATATATCTCAGACCTTATCTCCAGATACTCTCCCTCCCATCCCCTTTGCTCTGCTCATGACCTCCTACTCTCCTCCTCTCTTGTTACCTCCTCACACTCCCATTTACAGGACTTCTCCAGACTGGCTCCCATCTTTAAAAGCTTCAAGTACTCCCTAAAGACTCTACTGTTCAGGGATGCATACAACCTACACTAACCTTCCTTTATACCAGTTCCTCTCCTCCATTGCTATCCCCTTGAACCCCCTTAGCATGTAAACCTAAGAGTCCAGCTGTTTGTAGATTACTACAACAGTGCAACTCTTGGCGGGGCACTTTATCCATTTGATCCCTATAACTGTTTTGTTGTACTCTGCCTATGTTTATAGCGCTCCAGAATCTGTTGGTGCTCTACAAATAACCGATAATAATAATAATAATATATATATGTGTACATATGTATTTATGTGTTTATATTTGTATATATGTCTGTAAATACCTATATACACATATAAATACATAAACACATATGTACACACACATATATATATATATATATATATATATATATATATATATATATATATAAACATATACGCACATATCCATCTTTGGACATGTATATGTAGGTATCTCAATGTTAAAGCCCTTTATCTGATTTTTTTCACTAACATTTGAGACCTCATATCTTTGAGTCCTTATAACATTTTTGTGCAATAATTTTATAATAATTTTTATTAGAGGAATCTATTATGAGTGTTACTGTACTTTTAATGTATTTTTTATGTGTTTTGTGACACTTTTTTTTTTGCAAAACAGTTAACCAGAGCTCTGAGGATGCGGTAATCATACAAATACCAAAACCAAAGCAAATTTGATAATAGATGTAAAATGGAAAGTTATTTAAAATCACTGAGTGAAAGTTTAATATTGACTCTACCGTCCTTTAAAAAAAAAAAGCCAAATATTAGAAGTAGATAACATATGTTCTACAACACTGACTTTAAACTGTTTCTGAGAAAAGCACGATTATTATTTACATGTTTTGTCCATCTCACTAGTTTAATAAGATTTAAAAAGAATATGGGAAAAAGAAACATATAGGAATTCCTCATTTTCGTCTGACGTCATTTATTTTCTATACATTATTAAGAAATTGTGCTTATAATCCTGTTCCAAGTAATAACAAGCATTAAAAAAACAGCTCTTAGTCTAGCTGAAGATACTGATACAGCTCAGTAGATTTGCTGATGTTAATAATGTCACCACTGTTGAACTGTATACAAAACGTACACAGAAGAATCAGAATCGTTTTATTGCCAAGTGTGCACGCACACACATTTTTCTTGGTGAATGAGCTGAGAACAACCATAGAGATAGACTAATTGTTCATAGGGTAAATGGCCTGTGGAAAAAAACTGATCCTTTGTCTAAATGTTCTAGTACTCAGTGCTCTCAGACGTCTTCCAGAAGTCAACAAATCAAAGATGTTGTGGCCAAGGTGAGAGGAGTCACTAATGCTTTTGCTGGAAGGCAGAAATTTTACAGAATGGTGGAAACACCTACTCAGTCACTAAATGATAATGGTTCCCATTGAAAATCAAAATGTAAATGATTGCAGAGAAAAATTAAAGATAGAAAACTTAGGAGCCAATGACCTATAGCTTCATGCTTTGGCAAGGTTATCTAGCAAGTATCGGCAGTAATGTGAGGTCCCTGAGAGAATTTTAGAAAGGCAAATTTTAGCTTGAAAACTGACTGAGAGAAACATACAGTACAATATAATGCTTCTAAAACCTTGCAAAGATTTAGCAAGAATCCTCTCCATGGAGATGTGATTTTGATCATTGGGCACTTAGGGGCCTATGTATCAAGATCCGAAAGGAGCTTGACGGCCCGTGTTTCTGGCGAGTCTTCAGACTTGCCAGAAACAGCAATTATGAAGCAGCGATCACAAAGACCGCTGCTCCATATCCCTGTCCGCCTGCTCTGAGCAGGCGGACAGGAATCGCAACAATTCAACCCGATCGAGTACGATCGGGTTGATTGACACCTCCCTGCTGGTGGCCGATTGGCCGCGAGTCTGCAGGGGGCGGCGTTTCATCAGCAGCTCTTGTGAGCTGCTGGTGCAATGCTGAATACGGAGAGCGTATTGCTCTCCGCATTCAGCGACGTCTTGCGGACCTGATCCGCACTGTCGGATCAGGTCCGCAAGACCTTTGTTAAATAGGGGCCTTAGTGTTGCTGTTTTAAAAATTAGTAATGCTGCCTAAGAGCAAAGGAGTCAATAGGCAGATGCATGCATACTATTAACAATGACTAATATGTCCTAAAATAAAAACTCTATTTTATTATTGTTATTACTGTGGATTTTATTATTTTTATTGATATTAAATTATTTCAAATATATTTTTAAAACCTGTAATTAAACAGTGGATAGTGAACAAAAAACAGGGAGCTCCAACTGCCAACCAGATCCTGGCGTTCTTAAAGGGACAGTCAACACCAGAATTTTTGTTGTTTAAAAAATAGATAATCCCTTTATTACCCATTCCCCAGTTTTGCATAACAATAAACACAGTTATAATAATAAATGTTTTACCTCTGTAATTACCCTGTATTTAAGCCTCTGCAGACTGCCCCCTTATTTCAGTTTATTTGACAGACTTGCATTTTAGCCAATCAGTGCTCACTCCTCGGTAAATTCACGTGCGTGAGCTCAATGTTATCTATGTGAAACACATGAACTAATGCCCTCTAGTGGTGCAAAACTGTCAAAATGCTTTCAGATTAGAGGCGGCCTTCAAGGTCTAAGAAATTTACCATATGGAACTCCTAGGTTTAGCTATCAACTAAGAATACCAAGAGACAAAGCAAAATTGGTGATAAAAGTAAATTAGAAAGTTGTTTAAAATGACATGCCCTTTTTGAATCATGAAAGTTTTTTTGGACTTGACTGTCCCTTTAAGCAACAACACTGGATGCAGACATTACTAGTGCAGGTGTGCCCCATCACAGGTGTGAGACAAATCAAAACAGAACAAGAAATTCTGTACTCCAATATTCACATATAAGAGGGTATGAGGCCATAGCTTATTGAAAGAAAAAAACTTACTGTAAAAATTACAGAAAGTGTGTTTTGTTTACAAGTTGTTGTTTTTTTTTTTAAATTGCATATTTTCAGGCTATGGCACTGTATAATATTATATGTGAATATTGGAGAACAGAATTTCCTGTTCTGAATTAAACAGTGCAAAGCTCCCAACTGTCTCACACCCTTCAGGATTGACAAAGGTTAAGAAGCCCACAGCTATAGATTGTCCTAGTTATAAGGGACTATATTAGCCCATTGACAACCTAGACACACCCATAACCCCCCATTATCCACCCATGACTCCTCCCCTCTCTGTGTGACCCTGCCCACAAAGTGACACAAGCACTTTTTAACCTCCTAAACCCCAGAGATGCAGCAGATAAAAAACATATAGATGCAGAAGGAAATTAATAGCAGCTGTTATAAAATGCATGTTGTAGCTCCAGAAAAATATGTATATCATGGCAAATGCAAGTTTTCTATGACTGTTATGTGGCTTTCGGAATTTTAATTTTAGTCATGATTCTGATCATGAGCGATTCTCAATTTGTTTGCAAACGTTGACATCTAGTCTATTATGTTTTTAGTGATCTTTATCCACAAACAATATAGGATGTAAATGAAAATTTAAAGGATTATAGGTTTCAGCATATACATTTTTTTAAATCTTACTTTGTTATCCTTATTCAGGGCCAGACTACAAGTGGAGCATTATTTAACGCTACTACTCGAGTCTTAACTGCGCTAGAAGTAAGCTTTTGAGTGTGTTGAGTAGCATTCGTTTTACAATTTAAAAGCAAACAGTTTTCACTTGCGCGATAACCAAAATAGCGTAAAAAGCCGAAATTAGAATATCACTCTTGTGATAACCTATTCCCCCATAGAAGTCAAAAGGGCAAAAAAGTGGAAAAAAACTAACACCCTATTAGTGCGCAAACCTGATTGCATATTCTCAAGTGCGCTATCCCCACATGAAAATATGAATATTTCACATTCCAATGTTCTTCACATAGGGAATATGTTATATTTATTCATAAATACATATTTATATATATATATATATATATATATATATATATATATATCTGATGGTATTTTGCACAAATATATATTTATACCTATATATGAACATGATTATATATAGGTATATATATATATATATATATATATGTAATATTCCAAATACACACACGGCTTAAGTGTTATAGGTATCCGGAAAAACAGCAGGCAACACAGGGAGTTCAATCAAAAAGCCTTTATTCCAATCCAAGGAAAAAACAGCAGGTCCTTAACCCATAACGTTTCGGTCTACACTTAGACCCATGGGCCTCTAGTTATCAACGTGTCTACTTTACCTGCCTTCGCCGGCCCAATACGCCCACCTAAGCTCGCCTACCATCGCCTACGCTGACCTGAATACGTTCGCCAAAGTTGTCAAAAAAGCTGTCAAAAAGCTGCGCACCAAGTACAGGGCGATGAGCAGCGGACTGTGATAGTTATCACTCATCCGATCTTGCTGCTCTTTGGCTTTTTGACAGCTTTATTGACAAGCTGTCACTAAGCACCCACACTAACTACACTGTTCTACCCCCTATACCGGCGCCCCCGGAGCCCCCCGCAACTAAATAAAGTTAGTAACCCCTAAACCCCGCCGCAACTATAATAAATGTATTAATCCCTAAACCGCCACTCCCGGAGCCCACTGCCACCTACATTATACCTACTAACCCCTATCCTGCCCCCCCTATACCGCCGCTACCTATAATGAAGTTATTAACCCCTATCCTGCCAATCCCGGACTCCGCCGCAACTAAATAAATTGTTTAACCCCTAAACCGCCGCTCCCGGACCCCGCCGCAACCTATATTAAACTTATTAACCCCTAATCTGCCCCCCCTACACCGTTGCCACCTATAATAAATTTATTAACCCCTATCCTGCCCCCCCTACACCGGCGCCACTATAATAAAATTATTAACCCCTAAACCTAAGTCTAACACTAACCCTAACACCCCCCTAACTTAAATATTAATGAAATAAATCTAAATAATATTTCTCTTATTAACTAAATTAATCCTATTTAAAACTAAATACTTACCTTTAAAATAAACCCTAATATAGCTACAATATAAATAATAATTATATTGTAGCTATCTTAGGATTTATTTTTATTTTACAGGCAACTTTCAATTTATTTTAATTAGGTACAATAGCTATTAAATAGTTATTAACTATTTAATAGCTATCTAGTTACAATAAAGAGAAATTTACCTGTAAAATAAAAACTAACCTAAGTTTCAATTACACCTAACACTACACTATCATTAACTAAATTATTCCTATTTAAAACTAAATACTTACATGTAAAATAAACCCTAAGCTAGCTGCAATGTAATTAATAATTACATTGTAGCTATTTTAGGATTTATATTTATTTTACAGGTAACTTTGTATTTATTTTAGCTAGTTAGAATAGTTATTAAATAGTTATTAACTATTTAATAACTACCTAGCTAAAAGAAATACAAAATTACCTGTAAAATAAATCCTAACCTAAGTTACAATTAAACCTAACACTACACTATCATTAAATTAATTAAATAAATTAGCTACAAATAACTACAATTAAATTCAATTAAATAAACTAACTAAAGTACAAAAAATAAAAAAAGCTATTACAAAAAATAATTTTTTTTTTTACAAACATTTCAAAAATATTACACCAATTTTAAGCTACTTACACCTAATCTAAGCCCCCTAATAAAATAACAAAGCCCCCCAAAATAAAAAAAATGCCCTACCCTATTCTACATAAAAAGTTACCAGCTCTTATTACCTTACCAGCCCTTAAAAGGGCCTTTTGCGGGGCATGCCCCAAAGAAAACAGCTCTTTTGCCTGTAAAATAAAAATACAACCCCCCCCAACATTAAAACCCACCACCCACATACCCCTAATCTAACCCAAACCCCCCTTAAATAAACCTAACACTACCCCCCTGAAGATCATCCTACCTTGAGCCATCTTCAGCCAGCCGACCACCGATGGAACCGAAGAGGAGATCCGGAGCGGCAGAAGTCATCATCCAAGGGGCGCTGAAGAAGTCTTCCATCCGATTGAAGTCTTCATCCAAGCGGCGTCTTCAATCTTCATCCATCCGGAGCGGAGCGGAGCCATCTTCAGACGAGCCGACAGGGAGCCATCCTCTTCTTCCCGACGACTAACGATGAATGAAGGTTCCTTTAAGGGACGTCATCCAAGATGGTGTCCCTTCAATTCTGATTGGCTGATAGGATTCTATCAGCCAATCGGAATTAAGGTAGGAAAAATCTGATTGGCTGATTGAATCAGCCAATCAGATTGAAGTTCAATCCGATTGTCTGATCCAATCAGCCAATCAGATTGAGCTCGCATTCTATTGACTGTTCTGATCAGCCAATAGAATGCAAGCTCAATCTGATTGGCTGATTGGATCAGCCAATCGGATTGAACTTTAATCTGATTGGCTGATTCAATCAGCCAATCAGATATTTCCTACCTTAATTCCGATTGGCTGATAGAATCCTATCAGCCAATCGGAATTGAAGGGACGCCATCTTGGATGATGTCCCTTAAAGGAACCTTCATTCGTCGTTAGTCGTCGGGAAGAAGAGGATGGCTCCGTGTCGGCTCGTCTGAAGATGGCTCCTCTCCGCTCTGGATGGATGAAGATTGAAGACGCCGCTTGGATGAAGACTTCAATCAGATGGAAGACTTATTCAGCGCCCCTTGGATGATGACTTCTGCCGCTCCGGATCTCCTCTTCGGTTCCATCGGTGGTCGGCTGGCTGATGACGGCTCAAGGTAGGATGATCTTCAGGGGGGTAGTGTTAGGTTTATTAAAGGGGGGTTTGGGTTAGATTAGGGGTATGTGGGTGGTGGGTTTTAATGTTGGGTGGGTTGTATTTTTATTTTACAGGCAAAAGAGCTGTTTTCATTGGGGCATGCCCCGCAAAAGGCCCTTTTAAGGGCTGGCAAGGTAATAAGAGCTGGTAACTTTTTAATGTAGAATAGGGTAGGGCATATTTTTATTTTGGGGGCTTTGTTATTTTATTAAGGGGCTTAGATTAGGTGTAAGTAGCTTAAAATTGTTGTAATATTTTTGAAATGTTTGTAATTTTTTTTTGTAACAGCGTTTTTTATTTTTTGTACTTTAGTTAGTTTATTTAATTGAATTTAATTGTAGTTATTTGTAGCTAATTTATTTAATTAATTTAATGATAGTGTAGTGTTAGGTTTAATTGTAACTTAGGTTATTATTTATTTTACAGGTAATTTTGTATTTCTTTTAGCTAGGTAGTTATTAAATAGTTAATAACTATTTAATAACTATTCTAACTAGCTAAAATAAATACAAAGTTACCTGTAAAATAAATATAAATCCTAAAATAGCTACAATGTAATTATTAATTACATTGTAGCTAGCTTAGAGTTTATTTTACATGTAAGTATTTAGTTTTAAATAGGAATAATTTAGTTAATGATAGTGTAGTGTTAGGTGTAATTGAAACTTAGGTTAGTTTTTATTTTACAGGTAAATTTCTCTTTATTGTAACTAGATAGCTATTAAATAGTTAATAACTATTTAATAGCTATTGTACCTAGTTAAAATAAATTGAAAGTTGCCTGTAAAATAAAAATAAATCCTAAGATAGCTACAATATAATTATTATTTATATTGTAGCTATATTAGGGTTTATTTTAAAGGTAAATATTTAGTGTTAAATAGGATTAATTTAGTTAATAAGAGAAATATTATTTAGATTTATTTCATTAATATTTAAGTTAGGGGGGTGTTAGGGTTAGTGTTAGACTTAGGTTTAGGGGTTAATAATTTTATTATAGTGGTGGCGGTGTAGGGGGGGCAGGATAGGGGTTAATAAATTTATTATAGGTTGCGGTGGTATAGGGGGGCAGATTAGGGGTTAATAAGTTTAAGATAGGTTGCGGCGGGGTCCGGGAGCGGCGTTTTAGGGGTTAAACTATTTATTTAGTTGCGGCGAGGTCCGGGTTCCGCAGGATAGGGGTTAATAAATTTATTATAGGTGGCGGCGGTATAGGGGGGGCAGGATAGGGGTTACTAGGTATAATATAGGTGGCGGCGGGGTCCGGGAGCGGCGGTTTAGAAGTTAATACATATATTATAGTTGCGACGGGGACCGGGAGCGGCGGTTTAGGGGTTAACATATTTATTATAGTGGCGGTGCGCTCCGGGAGCGGCGGTTTAGGGGTTAAACAGTTTATTAGCGTGGCGGTGGGCTCCGGGAGCAGCGGTTTAGGGGGTAATACATTTATTTAGTTGCGGCGGTGTAGGGGGGGCAGATTAGGGGTGTTTAGACTCGGGGTACATGTTAGGGTGTTAGGTGTAGACAGCTCCCATAGGAATCAATGGGATGTCTGGCAGCAGCGAACATGAACTTTTGCTATGGTCAGACTCCCAAAAGTAGTCAGATAATGCCGAACTTGTGTGCGGAACATCTGGAGTGACATAAGAAACGATCTGTGTCCGGCGGATCGAAGCTTACATCACTAAATTCTACTTTTGCCGGTGTCTAGGGCTTGATAACTAAGGCGAATCAGCCTCGCCTCAAATACTCTGCGGAATTCCAGCGTATTTGAGGTTGACGGCTTGATAACTAGAGGCCATGGGCTCCATTTGATAAAGGTCTAAGTGTAGACTGAAACGTTATGGGTTAAGGCCTTGCTGTTTTTTCCTTGGATTGGAATAAAGGCTTTTTGATTGAACTCCCTGTGTTGCCTGCTGTTTTTCCGGATACCTATAACACTTAAGCCGTGTGTGTATTTGGAATATTACCTACATTCAATACTTTATCTTGCAGTGCACCGGGTAGCTGCTTTATTGGTGTGTGCCACTTTTCCTGCATTTGTGTATATATATATATATATATATATGTGTGTGTGTGTGTGTAAGGATATCTATTTATAAATACATAGAACATATTTTGCTATATATAGAAAATTCAAATATTTACAGTAAATACACAGTATAACGCTTTATTAAATATGAATATTTCATAAATATGTTTTTACATGTTTTCCTCTGTCTCTAATGCACACACACACACATACATATATATATATATGTGCTATGTATATATATATATATATATATATATATATATATATATATATAAATATAAATATATGTGTGTACTACTTATGTATTTGTTTTTTTATGTGTATATATGTCTGTAAATACATATTTACACATATAAATACATAAATACGTAAATACATATGTACACATATATAGACATGTTTATATATATATATATATATATATATATATATATATATAGGGAAAACCAATGACGATCTGCGTACGAGAATGGCAAACCACAGGGCAGTGATAAGAGCTGCAATAAGTAAGGGCAGCACTGACCAACCAGTGGCCAGACATTTTGTTGAAAATGTGCATACTGTAATAGATCTGAGGTACATGATTATTGACCACGTACCCCAGTTAAACAGGGGTGGGGACAGAGGGACTCTATTGTTACAAAAAGAGTCACAATGGATTTTTACACTTAACACTAGGGCATCTACTTATCAAGCCGTCAACTTACTTGCATTCGACTGCACCAATACGCTCACCTTAGATCGCCTAACATCGCTGCCGCGGACCTGAATACGTTCTCCAAAGTTACCAAAAAAGCTGTCAAAAAGCCGTGCACCAAGTTCGGGCCGATGAGCAGCGGACTGTTGTTAACTTACAGTCATCGATATTGCTGCTCTTTGGCTTTTTCACAGCTTTATTGGTACCCTGTCACTAAACACCCACACTATACTATACTGTTTACCCCCTATACCGCCGCTCCCGGACCCCGCCGCAACTCTAATAAATGTATTAACCCCTAAACCGCCGCTTGCGGACCCCGCCACAACTAAATAAAGTGTTTAGCCCCTAAACCGCCTCTCCCGGAGCCCACCTCCACCTACATTATACTTATTAACCCCTAATCTGCCGCCCCCTACACCGCCACCACCTACATTATATTTATATACTCTTAATCTGCCCCCCCCTACACCGCCGCCACTATATTAAATTTATTAACCCCTAAACCTAAGTCTAACCCTAACCCTAACCCCCCTAACTTAAATATAATTAAAATAAATCTATATAAATATTCCTATCATTAAATAAATTATTCCTATTTAAAACTAAATACTTACCTATAAAATAAACCCTAAGCTAGCTACAATATAAATAATAGTTACATTGTATCTAGCTTAGGATTTATTTTTATTTTACAGGCAAGTTTGTATTTATTTTAACTAGGTAGAATAGTTACTAAATAGTTATTAACTATTTAATAACTTCCTAGTTAAAATAAATACAAAAGTACCTGTAAAATAAAACCTAACCTAAGTTACACTAACACCTAACACTACACTATAATTAAATTAATTCCTTACATTAAATACAATTAAATAAAATTATCTTAAGTACAAAAACAAACAAACACTAAATTACAGAAAATAATAAACAAATTACAAGATTTTTAAACTAATTACACCTAATCTAATCCCCCTAACAAAATAAAAAAGCCTCCCCCAAAATAAAAAAAGCCCTACCCTACACTAAATTACAAATAGCCCTTAAAAGGGCCTTTTGCAGGGCATTGCCCCAAAGTAATCAGCTCTTTTACCTGTAAAAAAATTACAAATCCCCCCCAACATTAAAACCCTCCACCCACACAACCAACCCTACTCTAAAACCCACCCAATACCCCCTTAAAAAAAACTAACACTAACCCCTTGAAGATCACCTTACCAGGAGAAGTCTTCACCCAACCCGGGCCGAAGTCCTCAACGAATCCGGCAGAAGTGGTCCTCCAGACTGGCAGAAGTGGTCCTCCAGACGGGCAGAAGTCTTCATCCAGACGGCATCTTCTATCTTCATCCATCTGGCGCAGAGTGGCTCCATCTTCAAGACATCCGACGCGGAGCATCCTCTTCAAATGACGTATTCTTGTTGAATGAAGGTACCTTTAAGTGACATCATCCAAGATGGCGTCCCTTATATTCCGATTGGCTGATAGAATTCTATCAGCCAATCAGAATTAAGGTAAAAAAAATCCTATTGGCTGATGTAATCAGCCAATAGGATTGAAGTTCAATCCTATTGGCTGATCCAATCAGCCAATAGGATTGAGCTCACATTCTATTGGCTGTTCCAATTAGCCAATAGAATGCGAGCTCAATCCTATTGGCTGATTGCCACTTCTGCCCATCTGGAGGACCACTTCTGCCGGATTCGTTGAGGACTTCGGCCCGGTTGGGTGAAGACTTCTCCCGGTAAGGTGATCTTCAAGGGGTTAGTTTTTTTTAAGGGGGTATTGGGTGGGTTTGGGTAAGGTTGATTAGGGTTGGTTGTGTGGGTGGTGAATTTTATTGTTGGGGGGGATTTGTAATTTTTTTACAGGTAAAAGAGCTGATTACTTTGGGGCAATTCCCCGCAAAAGGCCCTTTTAAGGGCTATTTGTAATTTAGTGTAGGGTAGGGCTTTTTTTATTTTGGGGGGACTTTTTTATTTTGTTAGGGGGGTTAGATTAGGTGTAATTAGTTTAGAAATCTTGTAATTTGTTTATTATTTTCTGTAATTTAGTGTTTGTTTGTTTTTTGTACTTTAGATAATTTTATTTAATTGTATTTAATGTAGGGAATTAATTTAATTATAGTGTAGTGTTAGGTGTTAGTGTAACTTAGGTAAGGTTTTATTTTACAGGTACTTTTGTATTTATTTTAACTAGGAAGTTATTAAATAGTTAATAACTATTTAGTAACTATTCTACCTAGTTAAAATAAATTCAAACTTGCCTGTAAAATAAAAATAGATCCCAAGCTAGATACAATGTAACTTTTAGTTATATTGCAGCTAGCTTAGGGTTTATTTTATAGGTAAGTATTTAGTTTAAAATAGGAATAATTTATTTAATGATAGGAAATGGAATATTTATTTAGATTTATTTTAATTATATTTAAGTTAGGGGGTGTTAGGGTTAGGGTTAGACTTGGGTTTAGGGGTTAATAATTTTAATACAGTGGCGGCGGTGTAGGGGGGGAAGATTAGGGGTTAATAAATATTATGTAGGTGGCGGCGGTGTAGAGGACGGCAGGTTAGGGGTTAAAAAGTATAATGTAGGTGGCGGCGGTGTAGGGGGCGGCAGATTAGGGGTGTTTAGACTCGGGGTATATGTTAGGGTGTTAGGTGTAAACATTACCATAGGAATCAATGGGATATCGGGCAGCAGCGAACATGAGCTTTCGCTGCTTTCAGACTCTCATTGATTCCTATGGTATCCGCCTCCTCCAGGGCGACGGATTGAAAACCAGGTACGCTGGGCCGGAATAGTGGTGAGCGTACCTGTTAGGAATTTGTTAACTAGCAAATGTAGTCAGATAGTGCCGAATTTGCATTCGGAACATCTGTAATGATGTAAGCATCGATCTGTGTCGGACTGTGACCGGCAGATCGTAAGTTACGTCACAAAATTCTACTTTTGCCGGTCTGTAGGGTTTGATAACTACGGGGAATCCAGCTCGCCACAAATATGCTGCGGCATTCCAGTGTATTTGCGGTTGACGGCTTGATAAATAGATGCCTAGAAGTCTATTTGGCTTAAATATTAATTTTGATTTGCAGTGTTTTTTATAAAACATAATTTGTTTCTGCATAATTTGTAACTCGTTTTCTGCAGAATATAATACTGAAGGTTCAGATAATTTAAAAGGATTAGACTTATGAATATGAGGTACACAGGAGGTCTTCTATGTACAATTAGGGCTCGATGATTGAAAGCTCTCTGAGCTGGCGAGATTATTAAAAAACGCTTACCAGTCCTTCTATTTCCCTGGTGGAATGATCTAAATCCACTTTTTCCCTTAAAACAGGGTGTCTCGCTAAGGGGCGTATACTGTATTTTTATATGAAATGCGCACAATAAAATTTGTATTTTAAACATCATGCAAAACATATAAATGAACTATTCACACAAAAATAAGCAAGGAAAATTGTATTAAGGTGCATCAAAAATTGTAACAAAATTCTTCACCAAAAATAGTATGTTAACAAAACTGTATGTAATTTACACAGGAATAAATCGTATTAAATATGCACAGCATAAATAGTAATTTTAGTACACTGGATGCGCAAAAATCACACAGAAATTTGTACTTATAAATACAAAATGCAAAGTGTAACTGTTGTTTTCTCATAAAATGGCGAGTCCGCTGACGTCATAGTCGCACATCTCCTCCTTCCTGATGCCGGATCTGGAGCTGTGGCGCAAATCCTGCGCCTATGTAAGTCTCTCATTTACTAACTACCTCTGCCCAAGTATAGGTGTTTTTTCGTGTGCTCCTGGGTGCTGTATTTCTGTATGTTGGATTGCTGTTACATTATTGAACTCTTCTTGTCTGACTACTCTGCCTGCTTAACCCCTGAACTGCTGTATTGGTACGCTGTTGCTGAGCTCTGCTTGCCTGACCATTCTGCCTGCTTAACCCCTGAACTGGATTGCTATACTGTTGATGAACTCTGCTTGTCTTACCATTCTGCCTGCTTAACCTCTGAACTACTGGATTGCTATACTGTTGATGAACTCTGCCTGTCTGACCTTTCTATTGGTTTACCCCTTAACTGTTATACTGCTGGATTCCCTTTTGTTGCTGACTCCTGCCTATTCCTGGTCCTTCTATTGGTTTACCCCTGAACTGCTATACAGCTGGATTGCTTTCCTGTTGCCGCTAAGGACGACCCTGCCTACTTTGAGTACTGCTTACCTCATTTTACAAACTCTCTCTGCTCTGGGATATTCCCTATCATTACACTTGACGCCGGGATAAGAAGACTACTGGCCAAGTTTGGTCTGATAGAGGAATATCCCATGAGCATTACAAATGGGCTGAACATGGTCATATATAAAAATGTCTCCCTAATCCCAGAGTAATTCTGTAAAGATTTTCGCACTAAAGATCTTACAGTTTTTTCTCGCAAGCTTTTCTTAAAACACTATGAATACTTAAAGGGACATGAAACCCACATTTTTTCTTTCATGATTTAGAAAGAGCATACAATTTTAAACAACTTTCTAATTTACTTCTATAATCTAATGTGCTTCATTCTCTTGATATACTTTGCTGAAAGTAGCTCATTAGCTGCTGATTGGTTGGTGCACAAAGAAGCCTCGTGTGATTGGCTCACCCATGTGCTTTGCAATTTCTTCAACAAACATATCGAAAGAATGAAGCAAAATATATAATAGAAGTAAATTGGAATGTTGTTTAAAATTTTATTTTCTAATTGAATCATGAAAGAAAATGTTGGGTTTTAGTGTCCTTTTAAAACCCTAATAGAAAAACCCATGCATACGAAAATGTATGTGACTGTAAGATGCTATATACAGAAAGCAGCGTAATGTGATTTAGATTGGCTGCAGGATTTAATTTTTAAAGTGCGCCCCCTGCTCCCTGCTAACTTCGCTCTAAGGAGAGAAGTGTCCCTATCCAGCGAACTCCATTACTTTTATTAGGAGCCATCTTGCCACTTGCAGGGACTGCCCCTTTTTGACAATCATTCCACCAGGGCAACCCCTGCGAGAGTCGGCGAGAAAAACTTGGTTTGAGCTGACGAAGTTTTTATCATCGAGCCCTTAGTCAGGATGAATGCTATAAATACAATTAACAATCATTGGGACAGAATGTATAATGTGTGTAATCCAGTACTAAAATTGACCACTAGATGGCAGGTATGGAAAGGATGGCATACACACAGGACTTAATTTATCAATCTACGGCAGACAGGAGCGTACATATGCACCCCTTTTGTCCACCGCAACTCACCTCTGATGGACTGAATTCCCCAGGAGGGATTAATAATTGCACGCGAACGTGATTGGCTGTGCTTGGGCAGGGGGCGGCATTGAACGCTAGCTGCCAATCTCCCCGGTGTGACGAGACGGGGAGATTTAAATCCTCCACCTAAATATGCATACATATTTAGACATCTTTATGTATGTATCTATATGTTAAAGTCCTTTGCCTGCCTTTTTTTCTAACACCTGAGATCTCATATCTTTAAAACCTTATAACTTTTTTGTGCAATATTTCTTTTGAATATTTTTGTTAGATGGTGTTATTATGAGTGTAACTGTACTTTGAAATTTATTTTTGATGTGTTTTGTGCCACTTTTTGGTTTTGTGAAACAGTTAACAGAGCTCTGAGGATGCAGTAATCATTCTAGCGTAAATCACGATTGCGTTCAAGCGATTGCGTTTACTTCCAACTTGTAACACGGTTGAAAAATCTGACGTGCAAACACCTGCAATAAACCCCTTTTCACTCACGCGTAACTGTTAGTGCTCCACTCTTAATCTGTCCCTTAACTGTTACACGCAAGCGATAAGGGGTTTACTGTGGCTGTTTGCGCACCCGGTTTTCTGCTCGTATTACAAGTTGTAAGAAAACGTGATCGCTTGAGCGCAATCACAATTTATGCTAGAATGATTATCGCATCCTCAGTGCTCTGGTTAACTGTTTCACAAAACAAAAAAGTTGCACAAAACACATCAAAAATACATTACAGAGTACAATTAAAGGGACACTCACTGAACCCAATTTTTTCTTTCATGATTCAAATAGAGCAGAAAATTTTAAGCAACTTTCTAATTTACTCCTATGATCAATTTTTCTACTTTCTCTTGCTATTTTTTTTTTTTAAATATATATATATATATATATATATATATATATATATATATATATATATATATATATTTTATTAAGATTCAATTCGAGGCTTACAAACAATCGGCTAGATTACGAGTTTTTGTCGGTAAGGCTTGCGGTGCTAACGCTCAGTTCCAGCTCACCGCTCACCTACAGACAGCGCTGGTATTACAGGTTTTTTCCAACCCGGCGTTAGCCTCTAAAAAGTGAGCGTTAAGCAAAATTTAGCTCCACATCTCACCTCAATACCAGCGCTGCTTACGTGCTTGTGCATGATGTCCCCATAGGAAACAATGGGGCAGATTTGACTGAAAAAAAAACTAACACTTGCAAAAAAGCAGCGTTCAGCTCCTAACGCAGCCCCATTGTTTCCTATGGGAAAATACATTTTACGTTTACATCTAACACCCTAACATGAACCCCGAGTCTAAAACACACCTAATCTTACACTTATTAACCCCTAATCTGCCGACCCCGACATCGCCGACACCTACATTATATTATTAACCCCTAATCTGCCGCTCCGGACACCACTGCCACCTACATTATACCTATGAACACCTAATCTGTCGCCCCCAATATCGCCGACACCTACATTATATTTATTAACACCTAATCTGCCGCCCCCAACGTCGCCACAACTATATTAAATGTATTAACCCCTAATCTGCTGCCGCCAACGTCGCCGCCACTATAATAAAGTTATTAACTCCTAAACCTAAGTCTAACCCTAACACCCCCCTAACTTAAATATAATTTAAATTTACTATTATTAACTACATTATTCCTATTTAAAACTAAATACTTACCTATAAAATAAACCCTAAGATAGCTACAATATAACTCATAGTTACATTGTAGCTAGCTTAGGGTTTATTTTTATTTTACAGGCAACTTTGTATTTATTTTAACTAGCTACAATAATTATTAAATAGTTATTAATTATTTAATAACTACCTAGCTAAAATAAGTACAAATTTACCTGTAAAATAAATCCTAACATGTTACAATTACACCTAACACTGCACTATAATTAAATGAATTACCTAAACTAACTACAATTAATTACAATTAAATTAAATAAACTAAATTACGGAACCCCCCCCCCACTAAATTACAGAAAATAAAAAAGAAATAGGAAAAATCCTATTGGCTGTTCCAATCAGCCAATAGAATGCAAGCTCAATTCTATTGGCTGATTGCATCAGCCAATAGGATTTTTCCTACCTTAATTCCGATTGGCTGATAGAATTCTATCAGCCAATCGGAATTGAAGAAACGCCATCTTGGATGACGTCATTTAAAGGAACCTTCATTCTTCGTTAGGACGTCGATGGAAGAGGATGCTCCGCGTCGGCTGGATTGAAGATGGACCCACTCCGCGCCAGAAGGATGAAGATAGAAGATGCCATCTGGATGAAGACTTCTGCCGTCTGGAGGACCTCTTCTGCCCCGATCGGATGAAGACTTCTGCCGTCTGGTGGACCACTTCTGCCCGGCTTCTTGGAGGACTTCGGCCGGATGGGTGAAGACGTCTCAAGGTAGGGTGATCTTCAAGAGGTTAATGTTAGGTTTTATTAAGGGGGGATTGGGTAGGTTTTAGAGTAGGGTTAGGTGTGTGGGTGGTGGGTTTAAATGTTGGGGGAATATTGTATTTTTTTTTACAGGTAAAAGAGCTGATTACTTTGGGGCAATGCCCCACAAAAGGCCCTTTTAAGGGCTATTTGTAATTTAGTACAGGGTATGGAAATTTTTTTATTTTGGGGGGCTTTTTTTATTTTCTTAGGGGGATTAGATTAGGTGTAATTAGTTTAAAAATTTGTAATTTCTTTTTTATTTTCTGTAATTTAGTGGGTTTTTTTAAGTAATTTAGTTTATTTAAATTAATTGTAATTAATTGTAGTTAGTTTAGGTAATTAATTTAATTATAGTGTAGTGTTAGGTGTAATTGTAATTTAGGTTAGGGTTTATTTTACAGGTAAATTTGCATTTATTTTAACTAGGTAGTTATTAAATAGTTAATAAATATTTAATAACTATTGTACCTAGTTAAAATAAATACAAAGTTGCCTGTAAAATAAAAATAA